>NC_045682.1:25850948-26050948 GCF_003331165.1 Xiphophorus hellerii
GACTTTCTCAAGGCCTCCTTTGAGTCTGAAATGTCAGTTTCTTTCCGTAATCTGTATTCAGCAGTGAGAGATGCATCATAAAGATAACAAAGAAAGTTTAATGATAATGCTCGATATGTAATTCTGGAATGTTTCTTTTTTATGAAACATTGTATGAATATGCTAATAGCTTTTACTATAAATGGCACACAACCACAAATGCATCACTGCATAATTACATCTAATTACACCTTACCCATTCCTGCTAAAATTAGAGGCAGTCAATCATATTTCTATTGTATTCTGGGATTCTTATGAGAAAATTTTTTTATGTTCTTACTATGTTTTCATACCTCAATATCTCTGAGGCAGTTATGTATTTTCTCTGTGGTGAATGTTATGTTGCCAGGAGCCATCATAAACCGAAAAAAATACGATTTAAACATCAGTTGATGTTATTAGTCACAGAGGACTTATTTTTTTAGCCAGAGGCTATTTTCTTAAAAGTTACACAAACAAGCCAAGGCTAAAATTTGTCATTTTCAGTATATAAACAACATACAAACTGCACTGAGCTGAAATGAGTATTTTTTTTTCTTTTCTGCATCAAGATAAAAGATAATCAATCAAAAACGGTGCCCAAATAATTATTCAATGAACTCCTCAAGGCTTCCATGTCACAACCCTGAGCTGACCAACCATCTGGATGGTTTTTAAACCCATTATCCTCACATTACTTGTGGATCTTTCCTTGCACAGGTAATTTCCATTTTTACTTTTATTGTGTCACCAAACCCGCATTCTGATATGGAGCTAGCAATATGGCCGAGGACATATCTGGCCAAGAGCTTGAACAAGAATCAAATTACAGCGGTACAGGAAGGCTAATTCAAAGACCTTTGTTTTCTTTTCCTTTGACCTCTCTGCTCAGACGTCTTCTAACAGTATGGACATTAAGGCTGTGCTTTTGAACTTTTTAACCACCATTCTCACTCTTTATTCCACTGGGCAACCAGGATGGCAGAGAATTGGGTCACAAAACTGTTCTTGGCCTCTCACGTCCTGTGTTGGCCCAAAGGGATAAGGGGGGAAGGTAAAAGACACTCAAATGTCAAACCAAATACACTACGTTTGCTATACTTAGAAACTGGAACCTAAACTACACAACATTTTTTAAGTTTATTGAATTCTGTCACTCTAAGAATAAGGTATACACAGATCTGCGTATGCCTTATTTTTTCTTTAATTAGAACAGAGTAATGCAGACCTGCATTCATTCATTTCAATATTTTTTGTTCTTTTTATTTGTGTATTGCTGACCAGATTTATGCAATTTTCACATATATGGAATTATGCTTTAGAAAGCAAGTCTAGGAAAATGCATTAAATACCCACAGAGCACATTAAGTGCAGGTTCAAACACATGACAATATGAGAACAAGAGTTTAAGAGAGAATAAGAGTTTTTATTAAAGTATAATCATAAATGTATTATTGTAAATTCTGGGTTTTTATTCTCTGTAAACCATTATCGGAGTTACTAAAAATAAAGCTAATCTATATATATCATTTAATTTTCTGAAATGAGACAAATTACTGTAGAACTTCATGATATTCAAATATTTTTAAATGGACCTGTGGATCACTACACATGTGATGGGCAACTACATTTTCAAGTTTGATCTGTCCCAGCAGTTTTTTGCTTTAACTCTGCTGCCCACCTTATTGGTACAAACTGTCTATAATTGCTACACAACACCCCTGAGTTGGTTTGTGAGACAGTTTGTACCTTGCTCTATGTCTCAGATGCGTAACAGTAGCTAATTGATTTCAGCAGTCAGCACACCTTCATCCAATGCACTAGGCAAAATGGGGATGCATCAACACACAGGCTTTTTATAAGTGGCAGAATGATGATTCAGAATATAAACTTTATGTCAACATTAATTTATTAACATTTGAAACCCATCACTATGCACTCCTTCTCCATAAGAGGCGAGATAATAGTGTGACTGCAACTTTAATGTTGCATTATTTTATTGAAAGAGAAATAAGTTCAGGTTGTTTATGAAAGCAGAAAAGAATTGCCCTGAAAAGTGCTGCTTGTGATGTGTCGCTGGCTGGATTTGTGCTCTATAATTATGCATTGGTACATTAAGTCACACAGCTGAGTAGTTGACTAAAAGTGATGGAGAGTAGCACCACATACCTGTCAGTTGTACAAGTACTTCTGACAGTAGATAAGATCAGTCAACTTTGTTTATGCATAATAAAAACAATACATTAAGAGGAAGCATTATGCTGTTAACCTAAAGTGTGTTACAGCAATTTGCCAAGCACAAACCTCTTAACAGATCCATCTTATTGTTCTACAAAAATAATTAACAAAACTTATTACAAACTTCATAAATTAATTGGTGGATGAACACAATCTTATAGAAAATACATTGTCTGTTTGTATGATATCTTTTTCAAGTTATTTTGAGCTTTGTCTTAAATACCATCCTGTGCAATAGGACTAGTAGCAAATACAGAAAACTGGGTAGAAAAGGTGTGAATTAATAAGGGAAACATTCTTGCAAATTACAGCATCATTGTTTCTTATGCTATATAAATAAATCTGTGATGATGCTTGTTTGTAGGAGCAGGGAACTTACATTAACCATAAACTTTTCTTCAGGTGCCCAGCATTGCACCATGTCATTTAATCAGAAGTCAGTTTTTCAGCTGAGACTGCATTTAACAAAGGATCCTGGTGTCTTTATTTCAGCACTTTATTTTCTCACTCGTACTCAATTAGAGTAAAACAAGAGTTGTGAAATTTTACCATTAAGCAAATGTTTTTTGAGCATATTATAAAATGTCACACTTTGCCTTTTTCTGCTCTTTATAGCAGGAAGTGTAAGAATTTTCTAGCAATTAGAGTGTGTAGTAGAGTCTGTTAAAACCTCCTCAATTAATTTGATGCTGTTAAATTAACATTTAGCAAAGGCTCAATTCTCCACCATTTCTTGCAACCTCCAGCAACAGCAAAATTATTTTTCATAAAAAAATATGTTTGCTCAGTTTTATATGTAATATTTTTCCTGTGTTCATTTAAAATGGCCTGTAACTTAGTAGACCGTTTTTATTCTGAACCTTACTGGTAAAGGCTATCTGGGTAGGCAAGCTTAAACTAAGTAAAATGGGATCATCAATGTAATATTGTTAATTTGTATTATTGACTGTTTTGTATTCTTTATTCATAATATTTAGTTGATTCTGCTTTTGTTCCAGCCTTAGATGTTCGTCCTTTTGAGAGAGAGCAGCTTCCTTCCACTTTCTGAGAGCTTTTCTGTGTTGTAAGAGTTTTTTCTGCTGGTGCTGAATTATCTGGCCACCCTCCCATGACCTCAACAAGGTGTTTCAATCCATAGAACAATTTCTTCAATGCTTTTCACACTTTTCTGAGTACAATCTAAGAAATGATGTGCATCAAAATCCCCGGAGATGAGCAGTTTCACAAATGCTCAGAGTAGTCAGTCAGGCACCAGAACTAGCACCATGAAAAAAAGCTTTGATAACAAAAAATATTTTGAGATTAACATTAACCGATGCTTCTGAAATTGTCCCTCTTTGCTCCTGCTACAGAATGTGATTAATGTATTGCATGTTTAGAACTGTGTATAGCTGTTTATAGACATAATTAGACAAAATAAAATAATAGTGTTGTATATTTGTAGATCTATACAAGTAGAGAGTGTTAAAATATGTTATTCTTTAATAACATATTGTGGTCTTAGTTCAAAACAATGCTACAGTGAGATTTTAAAGTATAAGTTAAAATTTTAGATACACACGTAACTAAATGTGATTATTTATATTTTTCTCAGTTCTATTTTTGTTTTCTATTCCGCTGATCTCATTCAAAGCTAATCAATTTTGTCTAATTTCAAAAGTTCAATAGTTTTAGTCGCTCACACACAGTGCACACACAATAAATATAGATTTCTAAACTTCAGAGGAAATAAAATGAAGGATTAAAGGTTCAGCCAATGTTTTAATAAGCAGTGAAGAATTGAAAGAGAGTTTATGTAATTTATAAAATATATAGCTTTATGGTGGCGATTCTTGTGCAAAATGCTCAGAGCTGCACTAGGATGTATTTGGTGGCACTAGTGCTTGGTTGAAAGAAGGTCCTGGGTTTGAATCCCGTTCTGATACTGTGGGTTCCTCACACAGTCTACAAACATTTATCACAGGTTAACTGGATTAGATATGGTTGTGTGTGCATGTCCTTTTGTCCTAAATGCTGCTGTGGATGTACGAAAGGAGATCCTGATAATCTCTTGCCTAGTGAGCTAATGCACCAGCAACGCTGGGACACTGCAAGGGTCAATATGTGTCTTCTGTGACTCAACCAGAAGATAGACAGGCAGACACACACACACCTAAACAAAACCCCAAAAACACATAAACAAAAAAAGTGTTTTCGAGGACTCCTAGAGCCTGGCTGTAATGTGATCCCAAGCAACACATTCCAATTTCTGCAGTGTAAATATTAATATGTTATTTACACATATCTTGGTATTCCACTTCTACAAACATGACATTACATGCTGAATTGTCAACCCCATACAATAGAAAAGAACAATTCCTGACTCTCATCCAAGAAGTTGTAAATATTGTATTTGGATGCATGTGGTTGCTTTGCCATCCAGCCGTGTTCTGCCATTTTCTGCAAACAGCAAATGAATGGTCATAGACGTTTCTCTAGAACAGAATATTGAATATTACGTTGCCTGTGCATGTATTGTTTTTATTACATGTTAAGTTTGTTTAAAATAAAACTAACTGAATGTCACGTTTGGTTAATGACCGTATTCTTGTAATTAAACTATTCTTTTTTAATAAAGTATACTAAGTAGAGTATCTTGTTTCATTTGAGTTCCTGCTGTTACCATGAACTGAAAGTTTAAATTTTTTAGCCTACACTGTAATTGCAAACCAAGTTAACATTTTGTATTCTCTCTAAGAAGATGACCATTTCAGTATTTGAAGAACATTTCGTTTTATGTGTCCAAATGTTATGTGTATCCTCTATCCTCTTTTGCTACTTCTGATTGAAAGTGGATCAGAATATTGAGTGTGAAGTCTTTTCAAAGTTGCTGCTGTCTTATGACTTTTCTTGTAGTTCTAAAAAAAAGTTGTTTTCTACTCCATATGTCACAATATCCATAAAATATGAAAAAAAAAAAAAACACGCAGCCAAAGAAAATCTGGCCATATATTTGACTTACAATCATTGTAACAACAACAAGAAACTGTAGATAACATATTTTTCTGCATGTAAACAATGTTTAATATAAATTGTATGGAGCTCTGTTTTCTCTGTCTCTGTTTCAAATTCACCAATTAAACTCTGACGTCTCAAGAGAGGAACATTTCTCTGGACACCGGGCCTGATAATGACTTGTAGATTGAATTCTATTGAGTTGTCCTCTATGCTATCTCTGGCTTAATGAGAGAAAATATGACATTTCCTTGCATATTTGTATTATCAGAGATTTATCACAGGCAGGAGGGATATTCCACTGAAATTGTTACATTGTAATTTTGCAGAATAGACCCAGCTTCTGCGGCTGCTCTCTTGTGCATATAAGTTTACCATTTTATGATTCAGCTGGGAGTGTGGCAATTTGCACTATTCTGTATAGAAAATACCTCAAAACACACATAACGCCGTCATACTGAATACAAATGTGTATACAGCGAGAGATATGATCACAAAATGTGGTTCGGTAATAGGAACGTGAGATGTTGCAGTAGTGGAGGGAGAAATTCATCAACCCAAGCAAGACTGTGCAAGCAGCTACAACAAATCACTTCGCTTTCAGGGCAGCGTTTCTTCAGAACACGAAAACTGCTTGTGAAATAGCTATGATTTGTTTGTATATGACTGTCAGTTGAATATGTGTGTAATGTTTGCAGCCTTACTGGTAAACAGCTCAGAAACAGCTTGAATTTTGCCCCCGCTTTTTATAACAATCAACTTCGTGTTGGTATGATGTACAATCCTAAGCTATAATTTCTGGTTGCATAAAATTGGTCTAGAAAAGAGTACAGACTATTAGTTTAGGCAAATAAAGGCTCATTTTCATAAAAAAATGTGTGTACTAAACGTATTAAAACAAGTCCTCTAGGTTTTGTAAATTTAATCTTTTCAACATCTTCATCACCTTTTAGCTAGTTTGCTAATGTATTTCAAGCAGATGAGGGTGGGGCATTTTCTGTCTCTTTCTAACATTCAGCAACAGAAAATTAAATGAATAACTGTTTAAAAGTGTTTCCTTTCGGACTTTGAACCCTTAGATATTCTATTCTTTTATGCAAAATTACCATCTAGGCCAAGTTCTATGATTGGCATTAAAACCTTGAAACCAGTCAAGCCTCCTGTCCAATATAATATTTTGCAATGACAAACTCTTTTTGATCTATAAGACATTGTCATTTTGAAGGTTAGGAATACTTAGCTTGCCAGTCAAGGACTGATTCAACAGGGAATCCTGAATTATACAACTAAATTAAAAAGAGAGAAGTCAAGACAGCTGTTCGCATCATGAATATCAAGCCACTATAACGTTTTGTACTTTGCAAATCTTAGTCTAAATTTTGTAGTAACCCCTCAACATCCCTGATTCAACATAAGTACTCTGGCAAAATTTCTGAAAGATAATACAGAGATCTAATCAAAATTGCTCTTAAAATGCCCTCTGCTGCACAAGATGACACTTTGTACGATTTAAACTAAATTAAAAAGTGGAATGTTTTAAATCACATATGGAAAGCTTTGGAGTTCCCATACAGCTTAAGGCAATATGGCGTGTCGCTTTCCCAGATAATTGTTGGAGGAACCATATGTTATCCTTTCATGTCCTAAAATACAGCAAAACTACACAGAAAGACTCCTACGATGTTCTCTGTGCCGCCTTTGTTTCTTTGAAGTAGATATTCTTTCTTTGCTTCCTTGTTTCTCCTGTCAATTAAATTTAACTGAAGTGAATTTTCAAGCTGCTCCAGCTTTCTGACTTTATAGCCTCGAGACTTCTTTGGTGGGCATCCTTAATCGAACAAAGAGCTTTCTAAAGCAGAAGTGACAGTGACTTGTTTACACAGAAGAATCACTAGTTATCCTTGACACTGCAGACTTTATTATCGAGCAACTCATTTGGAAGGTAATGAAATGGGTTGTGAATCATGATATATGTGAGAGAAACGTCTGCTCTACTCTTGAAGACCAAAGCTGCCTTCATAGACACAGAAAGGGAAAGCATTAAAAATGGTTCAATTAGCTTTCATTTTCTTATTATATTATTGTTATGACTACTTACTTATTTTTTTTATTAATCTATTCCTGGTTATAGTCAAATTGCCAATAGCTCAATATGCATGTAGTACTACACTCTTTTTTTATTTTTTATGACTAGGTATAGGGGATATTTTAGAAATGCCAAAATAAGCAAAAGGTTCAAATATCTGTAGCTTTCTAAAATGAAAGCTTCTATTTCATGGAGACAGTTGTTTAGAGTGTCGTAATTAATCTTCTAACATTTAACCAGTTTATATAGGTTGGATGCTGGACAGATGTAGGAGGACTGTGGGAACCATTTGGATAGTTAGAAACTATTTTCTTAGTACACACTGGAAACCCATTTTGGAGTCACATGCTGTGTCAAACTGCTTTTACCTGATTGCACCTGTTCCACCTTGAGGTTTCCCCTCAACAATCCCACTGATCCCAGGCACACTTCATTTGTATCAAACATGAAATTCAAAATTTGTATGTGGCCTGAACACACAATTGCATGGAAGGCAACTGACAGATAGCCAAGCCCAGTTTCAATGAGAATGCAAGTGTCTGTGTTTAGCTGTAGTTTGATGCATTCTTTGTTTAGTGTAATTGAGCTTAAACTAGTAAGAAACTGCTGGTACTATAGTTTAAAATGTGCAAACAGCTGTAATTCTTTAGTCCTTCCTCAGGTTTCTTACTAGACTATCTTTAAATAGCATGATGGTTTTATTTGGAAACTTTGTCAAATTACTTAAATAGGTTTAAAATGCTCCTTTCCAGCTATTAAAAGAAAATTACAAATAAAATGAAAATAAAATATTTCTGTATCTTCACATCTTCTCTCCCCCTCTTCCATGAAATTATAATTCTAATGCTACTGCTAACGGGTTCATCCCCCCCGACCCGGAGAAGGCACTCTACCCTTTTCCTGCTCAAGACCGAGCTTAACTTGAGACTTCAATTTATTCAAGATTGTTTTAGCTGATTTAGGTTGAAGGCTTAGAGCTTAGAATTGTGACGTAGAACTAGTAGTAATTGGTCATCAAGACAACTCAATGATAGTATTAGCCATTTGGTGGAGGAACGGATACACACTTCTTCTGCTGCCTAAACTGAGCAGGGAATTTTACACACCCACTGTTTAATAAGCAGAGTAAATGGCGCAGAGTCTCAGATCATAATGATAATGATGTGGAGCCATCAAGCTGAGTTAGTGTAAAGCCTATCGTGTGCCTAAAACAACTCAAACGCTTCTGAATCAGATGGAGAAATATGAGCGAGTGTTAGCCAAATGGAATCCATAGGGAATCCTTAATCTGTATCAGTGACTCAGTGCAGGTCACTATTTTAGTATGTAATAAGATCCTAATGCTGGCACAGAATCAAAAATGTAAAACTTCCTTACATAGTTACTTAGCACAGAGTTCACTTCTGAGATAAATTAGTCTAAGTAGTTCCTATAGTAGCATTACACTTGAATTGTGCATCCATTAGACCTAGTAGTGTTTGACGCTAGAGCTCCAAGTCCTGATCATTAAAAGGAAGAAAATGACAGAACATTATCTCAGCTCTAACAAATCATTGGTTACAGTGGAAACAACACTGTGAGCCTTTTCAATCAGCTTAATTTAAATAATTTTTATACTTACTAGGATGTTTTTTTACACACCAATGTCTTAAAAACCTTCATAAAAAATGTAATTTATAGCTACAAGGAATTACAAATATATGTTTTTGAGCATGGGCCTATGCTGTTGACGTTTGATGCAAGGGACAGTTCTTTTAATTTCTTCGGTTTTGGGTTTTGTTAGTAAAGTCAGGCCATTTCCGGTGCAGGATCAGTTTGTAAGACAGCCTAGATTTTCTTTGCCCTTGAGACTGATGTTTACTTCAGACTTTGTATTGAGGTTTAACCCTATTGCTGAAACTGTCTCTCTATCAATCATTACTCCCAGATTGCCCAATGGACCATTGTCCTAAATGAAAATTACAGGACCCATTTTTTTCTTGGAGTCAATTTTATATCTTAAAAAGAGAAAAATCAGCCTCTCATGAGATATCATTTTGTGACCTGAGTTGTAAATTTGTCCATTCGGTCCATTTTGTCCACCGTCATTGTCTAATATGCCATCAATCTCTTTTCAGACTTTTCAATAAAATTAAAATTAAAATCTTTAAAAGTAAAAATAATACCATTTGTGTGGTTTCTAAGAAGTGAATTTGCTTTATGACTGAACATCAGTCTATTAATTAAATAGATCACACCTAAATATCCTATCCTACCTGAATAACTTAAATATATGCAATAAATACTTTTGCTGATTCTCTTATTTCTAGGTTTATGATCAGATAAATGCTCCAGAGCATTTTCAATTTGCTGCTAAGCAAAGGGAATTGCCAATTTTTTATGTGAGAATATCTTTGCCAAAAATGTGTGTAAGATTTGTCTAATTGTAAGGTTTTTATATTAAAATATATTCATACAGTAAAAATAAACAGCTACTATTACAGGTTAAATTAACCAGTATGAAATCTTGTTAAAGGAAGATTGTGTAGTTCAGTTAATGCAGTAAAGTCAGTTTTATTTGTTCAGCACATTTCAGCAATAACACAGTTCAAAGTGCTTTAGACCATAAAACACAATCCAGAAACTAATTATGAAACAAGCAATAAACATTAAATTCAATACTTGCAGATATAATCTTTAGATTCATGACCTTTAACATAATATTGGAAGCAGCTAGATATATATATATATATATATATATATATATATATATATATATACAGTACAGACCAAAAGTTTGGACACACCTTCTAATTAAAATGGGGTTTCTTTATTTTCATGACTATTTATAAGGCAATAAATCCCACTTATTAACCTGACAGGGCACACCTATGAAGTGAAAACCATTTCAGGTGACTACCTCTTGAAGCTCATCAAGAAAATGCAGAGTGTGTGCAAAGCAGTAATCACAGCAAAAGGTTACTACTTTGAAGAAACTAGAATATAAGGGGTATTTTCAGTTGTTTTACACTTTTTTGTTTAGTGCATATTTCCACATGTGTTATTCATAGTTTTGATGCCTTCAGTGTGATTCTACAATGTCAATAGTCATGAAAATAAAGGAAACTCATTGAATTAAAAGGTGTGTCCAAACTTTTGGTCTGTACTGTATATATATATATATATATATATATATATATATATATATATTCCGCATGACTCCAAGAATTGATCTTAGTTTATATATCCTATATATAAACTGTACAAAAGGAAGGAGCATATAAGGAGTATTTTTAAAGCTACAGCACATTGCCAGTGATTGTGTAATTCAAGAAGTTCTCAAATGCTTTCTATTTAGGTACTAAATCAAATTTCAATTGATTCATAGTAAATAGAATGGTCTGTCTGATTTTGATCGCATTCCTATTTTAGTGTTCTTTATCCTATCTGTTTCATTTAGAATCTCATTCTGAGAAATGAGCACATTATCCACTCTCTGCCTGGGTGCATCAGGCTGTAATTTTCCAATACCTTTGCAGAACAGATCCTTCCTGCTTGTCGCTTCTCTTTAATGCAAACCTCTGCTTGAAGCAAATGAAAGCACAGGTGATCAAGGAACCACTTTGACCAGTAGCACAATGGGGTTCATGTTGGTTGTGGTAGCTCTGATGTGTTTATGTGTGAAAATAAAAGCTGTGAATATGTATCAATAAAGCTAAACCAAAGTAATGTCTAAACATGGAGAATAATTACTGTGTACACATTTTGAAAGGTGTAACTGATGACCAAATAATATTATAAACAAGTTAATTACTTGGGTATATTTGAGTGTACTATGGCTGCCACAGCAACCTATAGATATTATAAACAACTGACAACTGCATAAAAATTAGAGGGCCCCAGTTTGAATGTGTCTGGAAAGGCATCCTGCACAAAATGTTTGCCTAGTCTGTGTTCGGCATGCAGCTGTGGAGAGGGGGATGCTATAGTGCTGTGGCAGCCCCTTGGAGGCATGTGCCAAAAAGACAACAGCAAAAGTCTTATGTAATATTCAAATTTCCTGGGAACCAGAGCATAAAAATGAAACAACATAAATGACTGAGGTATATCACTTTATCTGTATTAATTTTATAATGCATACATTTTAGTTGAGATTGAGATTAACCTGTTTAGTTTAGTGATCCTACTGTATGCACTGTTGAGGACATTTCTACCATGATAAAACTGTTGGATTAGGAAAATATCAAACAAAAATAAAACATTACTGCAGTGTATAAATGGTATACTGCATATAATAGATCATTTGAGTCCTTTGAAGTTTGGAAAGAAACTTCAGGACATCTTGCTTTTTTTATTTTTGTATTAGAAAGAGAGAACAAGAACTCTGCACAGTGAATTGTCAGCAGAATGTGTTCTAAGACTTTTTCTTGTTTCTGGAGATGAATCTACAATCGATCAGTTATCCTTCGTACCATTTTCTCCCACTGTATCATGATTTTTGACCCATGCTGATCACATATGCTGGAGACTACACTTACTTGATGTCTTTCTGTTCTCTTTTATTTCCTCAGTATGTCCTCTCCCTATGACTTTACCCAAAAAGCTCTGGAATGCATAATTTATTTGTGACATTATTCACCCCAGAACTGCAGAGAAATGGCTGTTATTGGAAGAGAAGACCTCAGTTATCTTACAGGAGTCCAGTATAATCACTGATATCAGCAAATTCACCTTAGGAGGAGCACTTAACATACTTTTCTGTAAGATCTGCCCCTTGACAGGGACAATCTAGGTTCTAGATTGTAGTTGCTAATATTTTACTGGTTTACTTACATTAATTGTGTCATAGCCTTGGATAAAATGTCAAGCAATGTGAGATAAAATACCGGTAGTTACTATTTAGTATGTGTAATAACCAATTGCTTCTAGCACTCACCATTTCAGACTGACTGGTACATTAAGAGCTCCATTTATCTTGGAACACTGTACAAGTGTTGGTACATAAATGAATGAATTCATATTCATGAGCAGGTTTTAATGTCTCTTTGCTCATGTGGGCGGATGTAGATCTGTGTTCTCATTTTCACACGTGGGGTGGAGCGTTGCCAGGACTGCAGCAGCACATCAAAAAAATCAGACATTTATGGTACCAGAGTTGATGGTTTCTCCTATGATAGAGGCTTTGAAAATTTTTTATTTTTGACTGAAATACATGATTTTAATTGCATTGTTTCAAATGTGAACATAGTTTATTGCTGATATGACACACATCATGGACATTCTTCTATTCTTTATTATAGCTTTGAATAATGGAATATTAATCAAAACAAGCAATTTATCCAATTTTGCCTACGGTCAACATACTAGCATTTTTTTGGTAGATTGTTAATTTTATGTATCTAATGTAATTTTTGCTTGATTTTATTATTGGCTTTTATTGTATAGTGTTTAACTGTATAAACTTCATCTTTTTCATTTGTAACACTTTGGCCAACACCTGTTTTCTGAACATTGCTTAACTGTTTCTTATTTCATTTGACTTCCATAAATGCTCATGTTTTAGCAATAATATATCCACATATTTTATGAATGATTTTATGGTTTTGATTTGTGTTTAGACTAAAGATCACTGTCCTTCTAATAATTTGATCTTGTAGAAGGACCACTGCAACTAACTAGAGAAAGCTCACAGTGAAAGAAACTTTCTTTTTGTAATCTCAAAGGTCCATTATGTAATAGGGGATGATTCTGCATTTAGTCAATAAGCGATTAATAGTAAGTGTTTTGTTATTTAGATTGTAAATCTGTTAGGCATGGTTGCATGCTGGTCCTGTTTTTAATTGTATCATACATCATTCAGACTTGGCTGGGCTGGAAGGCTTCAAGCTGCACCCTCATCCCTACTTGCAAATTTCTGTGCATAGGAAAAAAATACATATGGAAATATGTAGCAAAGTTACGTCATGCAGTCTAACGCTTGCTATGGGGCGACTGTGGCTCTTTGGTAGAGTAGTCGTCTTGCGATCGGAAGGTTGTAGGTCTTAACCCCAAATTGCCTACCTATCGGTGGATAAATGTGTTTGTGAATGTGACTGGGTGAATGTGACTCTAGTGTAAAGCGCTTTGAGTGGTCAAAATGACTGGAAAAGTGCTATATAAGTTCAGTCCATTTATAATACCGAAGCCTTTATGGTTTTTATTGCCTATGATTTTCAAATGCCAAACATACACATTCTGTAAACCTAATAAGTGGAGACCTAAATTGTAAAATTATAAGAGCCAGCTACTTAACTCTAAATGTTATTTTATGAAGATCAGAAAAAAAACTGCTCATTAAAAAGTTCAAAAATTTTGCTCGTATTTTTTAACCATACTATGCCTTAAGAACGACATTTGGACTGATATAAATTAAGTTCAACTGTTTGTAAAACTGTTGCCATTATCAATTACATCAGAGTCTGCTCTTGAAAAGCTTTCTTGTAATATTTAAACATCACTAGAATTATTGATAAAACCACCAATAAATCATACAATGTATTGGTTATTGAGACATATAAAGACATTTTTTGTTGCCTGAGCAACAGGCTAAATTGGGTGATGATGGATTTGAACCATTTATAGACATGTAGACGTTTGTAGACAAGGTTTTGTGTTGAATCTGTTTTTTTTTTCTACATTGGTCAAAGATGTAATTCATACATATTTTTAGAATTTATTTGAGACAGTGTAATGGAGTAGAGAAATATTTCAAATAAGAGCTGAGATTTTGTCTCAGAATATTGAAGTGGAGAACTTTTCTCCTAAAAAAATATTTTAACCTAGTTGAGCTTAACTAGAATTAGCAGAACTACTTGTTATTTGGAATAATAGGTAGAACACATGAATGCATACAAATGTTTGAAACTTATATACAATTAGTTGCCTTATTATTATTCACAGTAAGCCACAGTAGGACCAAAGGTCTTTAACTTTCAGTGATTCATAACGAAAAAAGTTTAAGAGAAACTCTGTGCTGGTTCAAAATTGCTCTGTATCTGAGCCTATGGTGAATCCAATAGATGAAAAGTGAGGAGTATAGCTGCGCTCCGAGTCGAAGACTGATCAAAGGGCAACTTTTATCTGACACATTACTGCAATTTGAGCAAGGGACGGAATGGCTTACAACAGTAAGGATGAGGAGAAGCCCTGAAGAAGATTGAGTGAAGCGGAAAAAAGATTAAATATGCAGAAGATAGATGATCTGCAGTCAGAGAATGAGTTGCACATTAACTCATAGAACACAGACAGAACAGAATTTTATATCTTGGTGCTCCAATTCTTTCTGTTAGAAGCTCTGATGTTGTATTTTGCTTAAAATGCCAAATAGTGGCTCAGAATCATAATATTTGAACTTTAAACAATTTGCTTAAGGAGAACTGAGTAATGTGTTCGTAGAATTTCTATAACACACTGTTGATTAAAACAAACAAAAAATAAATATCTGGGTTCTGTCATGTTTCTCCTGCCCTGATTCAGTGATTAATGTTAGCAGTAGGAACATTTGACATATTCTGCTTCACACATCTGATTCTACCATTACGTTCAGAGCTGTTTGATAATCCCAGCAATATCACAATTACAATTTTACCTCTATGTGAAAATAATTTTTGTCAAGAAAAATATTTACATTTTGCATAAATATAAGCGTCTATAATTTTTCTTTTCAATTTATGTCAAGAAAAACTGTAATTTCAAAAATGTGATAACAAATCTAAGGCTTTAAGTACATTTTATGTCAGACTCCTTTGCGTGGCTCAAATATGATAATAAAAGAAGATACAGCAACAACAGCACTCCAGTAATCTCTCCTTTTGTTACATAAATACTTGCTTGTTTCTCAACAGCAAGAAAAAGAATGAGAAAATAAATGAATAATTTCATGAATGAATTTCACCCCATATGCCTTATGTCACAATGATTTTCCTTTCACTGAATATTTGTTCAAGTACACACACCTCCAATTCCTTGATGTTGCTTATTCATGCATGTTTATCTTTCTGGTTTCTTGATTACCTTCGCCATAAATGGTTCATTAAAAACACCTAAAATGAAAGCCTCTGTTGCTCATGCCTCAGTGAGGGGTAATTTGCAGGAGATGAGTCTACAATTCTCTGTGTCAACAGGAAACTAATTGTTGTTTGTTTGCTTTCTCTTTTTTTAAATGGCTGTGAATTCTTCCCTCCAGCAGGGCACTGGTTGGTCTGGTAGAGAGGGAAAGTGAAATACATATGCAGCAAGAGCAGGAGTAAGAGATAGGGCAAGCAAGATTACAAAATTGTCATTATTGTCTGCACTAATGAGAAAATAATTATACCACAGCTGACTGTGCAGACTGTAGTGCAAGGAGCTAAACATAGGGGGCAACACACAGCGCCATTTTAACACTTCAAGGAGTTTGGGGAAGATGCGGTGGTCTTATTAAGTAAATTCTATTTAAACTGGAAAACAGATTGGATTTTGTGATGCTATAACATCACAACATTGAGGGAGTGATTAAATGAAAAACTCCACACAGGTAGTTTTCTTTAACATCCTACGAAAGATGCACTCATGCATAAAGATGTTTAATATTTAATCATTATTTTTAGCCAGAAATTGTGTTTTCAAATTTCCAAATATTGTGCTGCCATGCCAGAAAGAAAATAATGCCTGAGAGGATTAGGTTGTCAGCTTTGCATTTAAGATTTGCCACTAAAAAGAGAACCGCGATGTTTGTTGGCAGATTGTCATTGACTCAGCCAGATTTACACACAGAGATGAAGACTTCTACTTTTCATAATCACTGGATTCATTGGAAGTATAAGTGGAGTGGTTCCTGAACTTTATGCTTTTTAAGCCTTTGTGTATACAGTAATATTCAGTAAATTAGTAAAAGTCCCAATGAGGATTGTTTGTCAGATTAAAAGTACCTTTTGAAAATAACTACCTTTGAGCAGGTATTAAAAATACTTTTCATCAAGCCCATATTCCAGTTTTTATTCATTTATTTCTGGTTCTAATTTTAAATGTAATGTTTTCATTAGCTGTAAGTGGAAATATCACAATTAACAGATTCAAATGGCTTCACTGTAATTAATCTACAATGTATAATGTGTTTCACTTAGTAGTACATTTTCTAAAACAAATGGACTTTTCAATAATATGCTAATTTGTAGAACAAGTCTGCATATATTTTTTTTCAAAGCCACTTTCTTTATTTTAATCTGCCATGGAAAAGAGGACCGGACAGGTAATGAAACTGCATCTGCATACAATTTCTTGCATAAGTTCAACAGGGTGCACCGTCATGTCCATGGAGAGTTTGTCAGCTATGAAGGGCTTTCCCAGTAGACCTGATATTCAGCTAGATGACCGAGTCGTCATGAGGCGAGACCAATGACTGTTGCACGCTCTGATGGTAAGTGCCATGGCTAATTTAGCTTTCATTATAAGATTACAAAGAGGGAGAGCATGGCAGCAGAGGAGGCAAATCTGGATAGAAGGGTTGAAGCAGCTTGATATATTAAATATATATGATATGATGGCAAAAGAAAGTGAAAAGAATAAATATGGACTACAGTTTAAGGGCAGTACAAAGGCTATATGGTGTAATAGGAAAGAGCAACAGATCAACCATGATGGGCACAGCAGGTGAGCAAAAAGAGATGCTCAGCCCTCCACCTAAACTCAGATGATAAGATTCTAAATGCCAAAAGCGATGGCAGATTATTGTTGAAAATGCCTAGAAGTATCTTAGCTTTGACTAAGGTGGTTCTTTTTGTATAGAGCTTTACAGCCACTGTTTTAAGATATGAATTGCATGTGTAGTGAGACTTTTACATGTGTTGATCTCTTTTTTGAATCTGTAGTTCCAGCATATGTTCCCATGGTGACAGAACTAGGTAAATTGTAAACTTAATCTGAAGATGTACTTACTACTTTGTGTTATAGGATTCAGCCAAAGCTATTTAGACAAACAAATCAGTTATTCACTTATCTTGATAAAAACAAGATTGTTATACTACTGAGCTAGAAACAGCTTAGAAATAAAAAAAATAACTAAGCAGGTTTACAGCCAACATTTCTATATTTGCATTTTGTTAATTTTCTGTGTATTGAACTGTTCTCCATTGGTTTAACCTTTTATTTTAGAATAGCTTTTTTTTGTCTTTTTCCATCTTCTTGTTCACCATCTGTTCAAACTCCTCTGTTGTCTTGTCTTTATCATCACATGTTGTCCTATTTTGGAGATGGTTTTTGCTTCCCTTTTCTGCTTGCCTTCCCTCCCTCTTTGTTTCATCCATTCTTCTATTTGTTCTCAGTGTGTGTATAGTCTTGTCTCACCTTCTGTGCTTTGTTAGTCCATCTGCTTCCCCGTACCCTCATGTGGTTTTACTCCTCTGCATGATTCTTGCAGTCTCTGTACAGTCCCTGAGTCTTAGTTTTCCGCCCAGTATTTTTCTTTTATTATAGACCATCATTTTTTTTACTTATTTTTTGCTCTACCTTTTGTGGTTTTTATTATTTGGAAGAACTTCAGTTGGTTGACTACAGAAACAACTGGAACCAAGTTATGCATTACTTGTTTGTTTCCTATACTACAAGTGAACTATACCCCAATGTGCTGCTGAAACTGGCCAGAATTAGAGTACACACCTGTCGACTGATCTTCTGCAGACAGCACAGTTATTATAGATCTACATAAAAGTGGTCTGAGAGACAAAAGCAATGTATTTTCCAAAAAGTGTGACGTTGAACATAATAGTTTTTTTTTTCTCTCGCGTGTAATTTCCCTCTAGCTTTTAAATCCCACAACTTCTGAAATACCATAGCTTCATCCATTGGGCGTTGCTTGACATCCATTCAGACAATCAATCTGAATGCTGAGAAACAGAAATCCAAAAATGCAGCATGCTAAGATGGGAAAGAGAAACTGACAAACATCTACTTAACACTACCAATAAAATTAAAATCCAATGCAATTGTATGGGGATGTAACAAAATCATGAAAACAGTGGATGCTCATTTTATTCTACTAATATCCTCAATTGTCCTATTACTAAGTGACAGAAACAAAATAAATAAAAAGTAAAATTAAATGTTGTAGGCTATTTCATTTCTTTTAAATGACTGGCCCACATGCATGAACTCAGAGGAGGTCAGAAGGAAGTCTAAAAGGTTTATTGAAAACAATGCTAAATAATATAAAGCTCTTGATCTGAGGAGTTTTCTGCAGACATGGGACAGTTCAGTCACTGAGGAGGAGAGGAACTCTGAATGGTAGACTTACTGGTCGATGCAGAAGGAAGACGCCAGGGAGAATGAATGGTTACCAGGATGACAAGTCCTTGTGGAGGTGGTAGTTGTGGAGAGTGATGGTGCTCTTGGAGCAGAGGTGGAATTGTTGGAGGGCGGTCAGGTTACATGGAGGATGATGGAGATATGGAGCCTTGTGGTTGCCAGCAGTAGGAAGGTGATCAAGAGGTGATTTTTCACAGACTAATATACTAGTCTGTGAAAAATACATCTCACCAGGAAAGCATCCATAAATCAACTCAAAACAATAAGAATACAAATAACATAAAATTTGGCCCTAAAAATGGCAAATGCTATGTTAAAAGCTTGAAAAACAATATTTTATTAGGCAATAATACATGTCCCCATTTAAAGAGTTATGGTTTCAGCTTAAAAAAAGTGCATCTATGGAAATCCAAACACATCTTAATCTATTTTTTCCTTTTGTCACTTTAAGGTGGCGTTATTTAATATTTTTTGTGCTAGAACTGCAGTGGTGGTTCGCAGAAGAAAGCCTTTTGCAAGTTGGCATACACTTTCTCTCAGCAATTCTGATTCAAACATTTATTCAACTCTTCCTCTGCTTTGAAGCTGACGCTGGTCAAAAAGCTCTTTGGGTTTTACAGCATCATAACTTCATATGTGGACTTTGAACTCTACTGGTAGACTCACTCTTAAACAAATGGAACCTATTCTATGACTTAATTAGGCAGCTGTTGCATCAGACAGAAGCTAATGTCTTCAGACTGAGGAGGGATTGCTTGCTGTTTGGACAGGTGGCAAATATTAAGATAAATTATTTATATCTCACAATCCTGTTATCTTTTACAGGGAGTTGGACTGTTTTCCCACAAACAGCTGGACTGAGGAGAGATTTGCTGTTTCTTTGATGAAATTACTGGCAACAAAACAACTTCAACAATAATAAAACCAATCTAAAAGGTAAAATGGCCTTACACCTATTTGCCCATATCTGAACAGAGAAAAACAGAGCTTTGCAAACTAAACAAAGCAAGTAGCTAAGAAAGACAGAAGTACATAAGTAACAGAAAAAAGATTTTAAAGTTATAAAGACTCTGGAACACAAACATACAGATGTAGAATAAAAAAAAAATATTTGTGATGAGTTAATATCACAGGTCAAAACCTATATTAACTTGTTGGGGCTATGTGTGTTGTTTTGCTGCACTAATTTTTATTAATTATTGGAGTAGGCCTTGGTTTTGGGAGTTACCCATTTTTAATGATTCTGATCTGTACCAAGGACAAAAGTCCTTGAGCAAGCCTAAGATCAAACATGATGACATGTAGACAAAACAATAAATTACAAATCTCGACACATCATTGTGTCATTTATCATTTTTAGGGGAGGTTAACAGAAACATTGGTGCTCTTTAGAGTTGACAACAAGGATTTGAAAAATAGCTTTAATATATATTTTGATCCAAAAAATTAAACCTCGATCTATTGCTCCAAAGAGTTAAATATGCTCAGCACGGTATCCAGTGAATGATGAATCATTTCAGCAAAATTCTGCAAAAGTACCTCTCTGTGTTTTCAGAAAAGTTCAGACTTTATTTTCTCTGTTTACCGCCATAATGTTTTTCACCAAACAATCTAAATATGTTACATAGAAAATATTCATTCACTAACATTCTAAGGCATGAACTAAAGCATGCATTTTACAAAGTCCTGATTTAGCCACATCCTTTTTTAGGTGCATGAATGCTTAAATCTCTGATGAAATCATCAATAAGCTTTTATTTATTTATATATAGTTAGAATAACTTTCAGGCTGACAGAAAATTGATATCCTGTTGTGATGATTATTTCTGCTGATTGAGGCAGATGGGTGTAATTGTCAAATCTACTTAGAAAGTTGTTTACCAAACTACTAACATCCTTACATGTTGAACATGTAAGGATACATGTTGTATCATTTCTCCCCAGAATCAAATAAGACACAGTTGTTAGAATTATAGGTCCAAATGATGTAACTACACATAATGGGTAAATATTTACATCCTACATTAAGTAGAATTTAAAGTCAAAATCTGGTCATGATTAGCATAGTGGCCTATGAATGCAAATGTGTCTGACCTGAAATTTTCTCCAAGAACAGAAAGACTCACTAACAAAAATATGTAAAGTGATTCACTTAGCACTTAACTTAAAGGCCAGTTTTAATAAGTTTACCAATTAATCAATCAATCAATCAATCAATCAATTGTAATGACTATTTTCTTCTATCACAGGTGGTCCAGGTGGTTTCCACACTCATACATCATCTGTTTTTAAGCAGGAATAATTGGGGACATAATCTTCTGATTACAGCTTAGTGTAATAATTTACTGCCACATTTACTTTTTTGCGTTGTGATTTGCAGGACAATTGTGCAAGGATCAATCAAGAATAAGTGGTTGATGATGCGATGGGATAAGATGTTGAGAGAGACCCAGACTAAGTAAGTGATCAATCAAGAAGAATTGAAGGAAATTTTATGCATTTTATCTAAGCACAAAAAATACTGAGAAGGAAGGTGCAGGAGAACAGCAGTTCTTCTGGCCCTGAACAAAACCTGCACTTGTTTTCATCATGCTGGAAGCTGGAGGTAACTTGTAAGTCAGAGGACCAGTCAAGTCTTTCAGTACAAGTATGTGAACTTGGTGTGTGTTTGTGTGCTCCGACAAAGAATGCTACGGAAGAGCAGACACTCTTTGTGTGGGCTGACACAGCGGGCAGGCAGGACTGTGGAGTCAGAGAACATGTTTAGTCTCAGAAAGCAACCCTTCTCTCAGCATACAGTCCCACTATTATAAAAATGTTGGTCTTTGACTTGATTTATTTTCCATTTTCCAAATATTTCTCTTTTTCTTTGCTATTGTGTAGCTCAGATGCCTTTCATTCCATTTAAATGACCAATTATTCAATCCTTGAACATTTTGCCATAACACTGTTTTAATGTGTAGTTTGATGTGTGATATTAACTGCAAGCAAAGTTACCCAAAAATAAAAGTTCTCATTAGGTATGACTCTCACTTTCAACTCTGAAAATAAGGATTTATAGAGTCTAGAAAATAAAGCGTCTTCCATGTGTGGATATTTATGGGGAAAAAATAAGTATGAAAAAATATTTTTTGCCTGTCTATCCACCCATCCATGTTTCAGCTTGTTGTTTTTGTGTTTAAGACCTGACTGAACATACATTCTGAATGTTTACCCCAGATGTACCAACACAAGACTGAGATTAAAATGATTGAAAAGTTGTGAATGAATCCTGTGAATAGGATTGGCACATGTCTTGATTGAAAATGATTCTGTACGCCTTTGTATGGTTTGAACATGATTCTCTAGGGTGTTGCCACTGCTATCAGAACATGGAGAACAACCTAATGCTGCATTTCCTTTTAATATGTTAATTTTACCAAGGGCAAACCGGAAAAAAAAGGTTTTTGACACTCAGCAATATGTTTTTTGGCTGAGCAGACAGAATTAGTATACAATTAATGGAGGCATTACTTAATTATTACAAAAGTAGCTGTTTGAAGGGAGCAGAATCTTTCTGTCTATGCCGACCTCCAGCTGAGAGTCTGCCTGCATGGCTAATCAAAACTGCTGAGTCACATTTAGCAATTGCAGTGTAGTTCTAAATGCAGAGAATTGTTTAATTGCTCAATTATATCCACTAGATTAATTACCAAATGGTTAAAAATTGTGCAGACATGCAACATCTACAAATTACATTTTAAATCAAAGTTATGGCATTTAATAAAGCATGTTGAACAAACAACAAACTTCTAAACCCGATCCTACAACAGAATGTGTTCCACATCAATTATGGCATTTAGAATGTGGTGTTTTAAAAAGTAACAGCTGTAAAATTACAGAACCAGAGATTTTTTGTTGTTGCTGCTGTCTGACCTCCTCATTTGGCCTTTGAATGACAATTCAGTTTTGCTGTTATAAGGGGTGCTAGGTTTAATTTCTTTTTTTTTTACCAACAACCAGGGTAGTTTGACATTTGAAAAAAGTTACACTGAGTGGCATAAGGAACAGAAAGTTAAAACTTGTTGCATTAAACCAAGATCTTTAACATAACTTTCAAATTCAGGATATTTGTAAGTTTTAAGGACAAAAAATATGCTTATTAACTGAGTTAAATTACTGTAAAAAGTCTTGATAAGGAGTAGTAGACTCTTACTTATTAATTGAATTTTATAATCTGTATCATCAGCAAGAATTTAAGCTTCTTTGGTAATTTGAAACATTGAATTGTGACAATACAGTAAAGGCTGACAAAATTTGTGAGGAACTTTTTCCCAGCACTGATGGTGATCAGTGACGTGATTGTTTAACCCTCCTGCAGTCTTAGTGGGAGGGACATTAGCAGCATTCAGTAAGATTTGTCAGACTGCAGGGAAGTGTTTGTTATGTATAAGAAGTAATTTGTAGAGCAAATTACTTCTTAAACATGATTCACAGCAGTCTTTATATGTTACCACTGAAATTTTCTTGAGTAAACATTCTCAACACTAAAACATACAGCAACATAATTCAAAAATCACCTTTCAAAATATTTTGTATACTATTTTAGTAGAATTTATTTATCACAAACTGATGATGGTTATGAGAATTACATTGATGTTTAATTATCATGTTTGGTTATGAAGGATGACCCAAAGCAAACAAGACACTCCCATGATTGTAGTAAAGTAAATGTCTAATAAGAAAAATGAAGAAAAAAAATAACATAGACTGGAGCAGAAAACCAATATCCTAACAAAAGAGGCAAACAGAAAGCATGAAAAAAGGGATAAACCACTGATAAGGAGCAGAAATAACTGCGTGGAAAATGGTAAGTAGACCACAGGAGGATCCAACCATGGTTGGCTGATGAGCATAAATACTGAGAAAAGTGATTACTGATCTGAAAATGGATGAGTCATTGGACTGATTGAAAACAGCTGGGAGGGGAACAAGGAGCTTAAGGCAACTGAGGGAAAAATAAATCAATAATGAAAGGAAGAAAATGACACAGGAAGAAGTGAAATAATAGCTAAGACAAAATGGAGAACTAAAAAGTCAGAAATTGTGAAAATGCATTGAAATTAAACTAAACAGTCCAAACAAAAGTGGCAGCTAAACCAAAGTCCTAGAGGTCATTGCAACAGCAGCCTGAAAGATTATTTCATGCCTTACCTGGATTGGGCCACTGGCATGTTATTCTCAGTTAAATGGTATTGACCAATCTGCCTCTGAAATTTTGCAAAAACATTAAAATTGTCAAGTATTTGCCCAGCAGAAGAAGTGAGAGTTCTCCTTTTGGTATTGTTGGTGTTGCTCTGGGACATGCAGCAGGTTACTTGTCAAAAATCTAAAAAGTGAATCTCGACTTGTACAGAGAGGGCAGTAGCAATGTACATTATTTATTTGCAAACCCTAAAACTGCGTACACACCTGCCAGGTGTTTTTTTTTTTCTCTATTCACACAAACTCAGCTTCTTCCATCTATTTGTGATTTTTGTGAAATCATATCAGGAAATACAAAATATTCTGACCTATATTTTTTAATAGATGGATATAAATTACATTACAGCATAATCTTCAACTTGAAAAACTTGTTTAATTTGTAATTTTTCATACTAACCTATTATTATGATGAACAGCTTGTATGTAAATTTTCTCCATTTGCAGACCTGGATATGGAAGGAGTCTTAATGCCTCTATCTTTTACAGCGGTGAAATTCCTTCTGACATCATGCTGGCTGAGTCAGGCAGCTAGATTTGTTTTGCCTAAAGCTTGTAAATGTATCTCTTACTATCTGACCATGAAAAAATACACTGTTTACCAAATGAATTGTTCTGTTGTCTTGGTTAGACTTCATATCCGAAACTAGAGAATCAAACAAAAAAAAAAAAGCCTGCATGATTCAAATGGTAACCCAACCAATTATGTGATGTAGAGGACAATCACTTTTTAACATAGTGTCCATTGGATTTGCATAGCCCTCTTTTCCTAAAACTCATAATTTGAAAACTGATTTTTAATTTGCACAGGTAATGTTTGTTTTTGATGACCTGACACATTTAAGTGTGTCAAAAAAGCCCAATAAATAGATAAACAAATAAATAAATTATAGGGTAAATATCTTAAGGTTGCACTTTACTTTTCAGTGTTTCCAACACTGTACATTGTTTATTTAATTTATGGTTTTACATATTTCTCTAGCAAAAGGTTTTTGCATCCATGCTCATTTTGCTTACATTATTTGCTCCCTTGTTTAATTATTTTTTGCTGTGGGAAGAGGATTTTCCTAGTTGGGATCAATAAAATTTTCTGATCTTGTCTAAGTGACTGATAGTGAGAAATGGTCTGCCAAAACAAGAGTGCAAAAAACAGTTTGTTTTTAGAATTCAAAGCATATTTTGTCTTTCTCAAACATCCTTTGACATAGTGAGTGCAAATGTTTGTACACACCAGACAGACCTGATACTTCAGATTCTTCTAGCACAGATGGAGATGGTAACAGGAATATGACTTACATGCCTTCTTACTGCTAAGATGGGAACACAAGCCTTTTAAGCAAATGTTGGGACTAAAATATGCATGCATGTGTAAGTCATTTACATATCTAATGTCTTTTAATACTGAGAAATGTATCAGGAATTCAGTGTTGTCTTCAGCTCTAGATTGTGTTTTTCCAGAAACAGCTTTTCTTTTTCAGGTATGCATTCGCTAGATTTAAGAGTTATGGAAAGATTTAAGAGCAATGCTGCAGAACAGGAAACGAAACGATGCTGTTGTCTGTTGGAGGACAGAGGCATCCATCAAGCTGAGACTGGAATAAAGGGCAGCAATGGGAGTAATTATCTGTGGTAAGAGACAATGATGTGTGACTCTGCAGTAGAAGCCCAAGAGCTAAAACACCTCGAGCTAAACAGTTTTCAGTCGCTTAAATTTACATGAGTCATGTTATATATGTCATATATCTATAAACTTATGAAAAAAAAGTTAGGGTTACAAAAAACCTTAACAATGTAATATTTTATTTGTAGAATTTTTTTTAAATTGTGTGTTAATCATTTCAATCAAAATCTGGGGACATATGTGAATTTAAGAAATACCTTTTTGCACAAAAATGTTATCAGATTTACTCATTTCATATATATATATATATATATATTAAGTAATTGTTTAGAATGCATTTGTGTATTTTTAATGCTTACATTGATCTCTGACTTTGTATATTTAGGGTCATTGACTTTCATGCTTCTGCAGCATGTCACTAACAGGTTTACTTCCAGGATGTTTTTTTATTAACTCTGACTTTCTTCCCACTCCCTGTTTAACAGAGGCATCCCCACAGCATGATGCTGCTTCCACCATCTTTCACCATAGGAATAAATGTGATGATGCATTAGTTTTCCATCACATGAAGTTTTTGTATGTGGGCCAAGAACTTAACTTTTCTTGTAACATCACTGTATATGAAAATGTTCACTACTTTTGCACAACACTTTAACAAAACATGTTTCATGGAGGTGGATCATCTAAGGAGATAACAGATGAAACTTAAATGGCAAGTAAAAAAGGAAGCAACCCAGACTAAAAGGGAGAAGAAACAGAAGAAGGTGTGTCTATGTGTGAGAGTCTTTGTTTGCAACTGGTGTTTCACAGGCAATTAGGTCGTTGTGGGTAATTTGGAGCCGGAAAGATCTCATTAAACCATCACATTTGTGGCTTTTGATCAGCCTCCGGACTGAATGTAAAAACTTCTACGTGTGCGGAGGAAGAGGACAAGCAAAGTGCTCAGGAGACGCAATTTCTGCTTTGTGCCCCTGTAATAACATATAATGATTGATTGTAATGTTCTCAATTGAGATTGACATGAGTGTAGCATTAAGGCTGATGTCATTAGTTCTGACATTAAATTTCCACAATTACACTGGTGGCTAAGGAGAAAACTATTTTTGAAGCACATGCTGACCTTAAGCTTAATCAAATTAATCAGCCAGATAGACTTTAAACTGTGCTAAAAACTGAAGTCTCATTTTCTCAGAATAAATTATTCCAGTAAGTATGGTTCCTGCTGGATAGGTTTGAATCATACCTGCCTGCTGAAAGCACAGAGTACCCACTTTCTGTTGAATGGAATAATGACTCCTTTCATTTGGTCGATAGCAGTAAGAAACATCCTGTTATCTGCATGTAAAATAAATATAGTAAATTTCACTGGTAGTCATATACCAGTAAACAGTAATGGTGCAGAAAGCCTTTTCTTACTGGTTAATTGCTATTGACATAACCATCAACATGCTGACTTACATGCATTGTGCAAAGGACAGCCAGAGCACAGAATCAGTCGGTATCATACTTTGGTTAGGTCTCCACATCTGTCAGCCTCAGTGTGTGACGGACTTTCAATTATACCCAAAACTTTGTGTCTGACAGCTTGCCATAAAAACTGAATGTTCCAGTTCTTCTTCATGACACCCATGCCAGCTGGAATCTTTATCTGAAACAGCGAAGCTCCATGGTGGAAACAAACAAAATATATAAAAATAAAAACAATGAATTAGGCTACCGCTGTGAAGCTAATACAAGTACAAAAGATGGGAAATAAGCCGTTTAAATGTCGAAAAATAAATAAAACCTTTTTGTGCTTGAAATTTAAAAAATGCACGTTTTCTTTCTCCTACCTAATACACTGGAAAGCAAACCTAATTCAAACGTGCAATGGGAACCATATCGATTTAAAACCATTAAGGCCTAATTTCCATTTTTCAAGTGAATGAATATATTTTATATGCTCATTTACATTGAGCGAGTCTTTGGATGCTGTCATTGCCTGTCCTGAATAAAAGTTCCAATGTGAGCCATTTTCAGCATGCATATCATTTAGAGTACAATAACATGTGCATAATTATTTGTACTGAAGCCTGAATATTTTCCATAGAAAACAAAACAACTTCAAGGAAAGAAATCCATATTTTATAGCTATTGTCATTTCCTGTCTGCTTCCCAATTGCTGTGTGTTCAAGGGATGTGAATACTTTTACAAGACACGAACTACAGTAACAGCTTTACCTTGGCTAGTTGAATAAGTTAACTCGTTTCCACCTTTTTTGCATCAAAACACTGACAATATCTGCAGTTTCAAATGATGCTTTCCTGTATATCCTTGCTGGCAGACTGAAGTAAAATAAAAGTTTCTCCAATAGATTTTATTCATGTGTTCTTACTTTCCCCAGTTATGTCTTTATGTTTTTTGATTTTCTTTTTAATCACGCTATACCTCAACACATATGACGTTTAGATTTTTTTTTTCCGATGAGTTTTGTTTTGTTCAGATGGGGATATCAGATTTTTTATTTATGCTCTGACTTTCCAAATTCCAGCTGTCAAGCCTTTTTAAACATAAATGGCTTGCATTTGACTGTGCATAAATGCTTTATTACTGTTGAGATGGTTGTCTTCCCTTAGGTTAGCCTATCTCTCTAAAAGATGCAATATTTATTTTAGCTGCAGTTCTTCCTTTCCTTATTTAGTGGAGGAATGTTATTCTAAAGATCTGTGTTTTCTTTTGTTTTAGTCATTCTTTGGCTATACCAACAACCTAACAAGAGATATAGAAATCTATAATTTTTGCAGCATAAAAAGGAATACCTTTCTAATCATTTGCATTACTTTCCTTAAGAAAAGTTTCTAATTCTACATGTAGTGGCAGCATCTCTCAAGTCCAACCTCATAGCACAAAACCTGAATCCAACAAAAGGAAAAAACGTCTAAAAATACTCATAAAAATAGATTTTATTTCATTCAATTTATCTATACCGCTTTATATTTTTAGAGTTTTGCTTTAATATCAATCTTGACACACTGAAACAAGTTAGAAATGTCAAATATAAAAATAAAAAAACAAGTTAGATTTTAGTACGTTGCTCGCAGCTTTGGACACCCCAGTGGAATACGATCCTGTACACATTTATCTGGATTGTATTTTATCGTCTCCACACCACCTGGGCTGACTTCTTTGCAGTTTTCTCCTTCTATTACTTAGGCATCAAGACCTGTGACAGGTGCTACTTCCCTCCAAAGTGCAGGTTTGACTCACATCAAGTAAAGTAACATCTTACTTCACAGATATGCTCCTGACCTGAGAAGCCAGCAATGGTGTTTTATTGTTTATTTTTGATTGTGCATGAAATGACAATAAAAAACTTTGTGTCTTGATTTGAAGCATCAAGGGAATATGCATGTCTCAATCATCATCTGTCCTCCATAAATTACATTAATATAAGCTGACTAATTAGGTTTAATTTATAAAGGTCACTTTTACCTTATTTTTTACAAAACACATCAGCATGTACAGTTATCTAATACTTAGACATAGTCAGTTGCGTTTTAACATAGAATCATTCAGTCACATGGCAACAACTCAATGCACCTACACATCTAGTACAATGCAAGTAATCACCATGGTAAAGATGATTACTTGTATTTTAAAAAAGGTGTTAGGTCTGAGAAATAACCATACTTCACTGTCTTTGAATACTGCATTGTTGTTGTAGGCAGGTGGTTTCACTGGTTTGAAAACACAAAAGATCCAGAGAGCTGTACGTATGTGGACAAAATGTTTTCCTAGAGGGTTGAAAAAATGGGCAGATTGATTGGAGATGATCAAAAGGCAACAGTTGCTCAATACATTTCCTGTTACAATTAAGGTATAGAAAATGCAATATGTCAAATAATTAAGAATATATGTTACAGCAATTGACGACTACACCAAAATCACACTTATTATGGTTTTGTCTTTTTAACTTTATTTATTTATATACTATTTTATTTATAAATATGTATAAATGTACACTTTATATTAAGGTTTTTTATATACTCTCATTATATATATATAGGCTTCTTGAACTATGACCTGACTCCAAATGCTGTACTATATAAATTTGAGTCGGTATGACAATTAAAAAAACCCTTGAATTCTTCGGTGTCACTCCTGTTAGCCAAGATCAGCTAACTAAAGCTATCATTTGTGCAATGTCAGCAAAATCAGACAACAACCTATTGATAAAACTTTGCTGGGTTTAATAAATCTTGATTTCCAATGAGTTATCCAGGTAGGAGAGTCAGAAATTGGCAAAAAAAAAACAAACATAAAAGCAGGAATCCGATCAGGTTAAAACATTTCTTGTTCTATGCCATAAAAAGTGGCCAAACCATTGCTAACAACGTGTGCCTGATAAAGTGGTCAGTGAGTATGCGTTAAATGTTAGTATATATGAAGTGAAAATGTGTAATTTTAAGTCTTCTAAAACTTATTTCTGACCCTCAAGACTCATATCTCAACATCTGGCATCATTCTAGCCCACTTTAGCCACTTAATAAAATCTGCTGTCTCTTGCTAATTTAGTATTCATGGCTTGTCTCGTGTCTTTCTCAAATGTTCTATTACATGAATCATCCATATGAGGAGAAAGTTACGGAGTATTTGTAATTGCTTTTAACAGAAACCCTTTGAAACTCTCACTGGTACTTGTTATGTTTGGAATCACACAAGTACACAGAATGATGGATGCATAATAAAGGCTAGTGTTGCAATGAAATGAGGCTTGCTAGTGTTTCTTCTTCAATTAGTAAACTTAACCAACAGCTTTGTGAACTAAATGCACATTAGTCTGGCTGTGGAGTGTGCCTATTAGTGATAAAAATACAAAAAGCACTTAGTGACAACTTCAAAAATAAGTTTTTTGTCTTTAACCTTTTGAACTTTAATGTTAAAGTAAAACATCATTATGAATAAAAAGAACATATTTAAGGCTAGTGCCGAGTTCTGGTTAATGCAATGAGCAATGATTCGTAATTGCACATACAGATGGTGGAAAGACTTCCCCTGCTAACACCTGCGGTGCATTGCAAATCAACACATTTAACAGTCACACCTCCTCCAAGAGCTTTATAAGATTATTAAGGCTTCATTTTGTTTTCCATTTATATATATTGTAATCATCCATACTATACTGCTTTATATTTGTTTAAAAGTGTTCTCTACTTTTATGCAAAATTTCTCTGAACAGAATGAAAGCAGATGCTGTTATTTGCAGAAGAAGGCAGTAATTTTGACAAGAAATCAAATATCAACCAAAATAAATCACTGAACCATTAAATAAATTTGACTACAAATTTTCCTAGGCCCTTAAAACAGAGGATTTTTAAAGCAAACGTTAAAAGTTTCTTTATGTAATTACCTTTCAATGTTTGTCATTGACTTGATGTGTGGTTCTGAAGGATACTCAGAGCTGCAATCACCTTGTTTAGTGAGATCAAACTTTAGGTAAAATATTATAGTAAAAGTAAACTGGACATAAAAATGTTGCATCTCTGGCTTAAACTTCCATGTTGTTATGATTATAAAACATGGGACCATGATAAATAATTTCCAGACCTTTTCCACCTTTGATGTGGTACACCCTGGGTATGTGAACCCTGGTACACATATTCTAGACAATTCCACTAAAAGACAAAGGAAGATTAAAAAAGTAAGTGTGTTTAAGAGCAAAACCCTTACAATAATACCTTTTCTTTTTTGCAAGTGATTATAACCATGCCTTATATTCACTGGGCAGATTTTGGGAGACATTTGTCAAACCTTGATGTTTTACTTGGAAGAAAAGGCTTTTTCCCGTCATCCCTAATAATTAATCCACACAATTGAAGAACAAATGAGAAGGCTCTCCCATGTAGAGCATTAGTGCCAAGTAGAAATTTCTGAGGCTCATTCATTGTTACTGCCACAGCGTTGGCAGGCTTTTTGGCCAGTTTCTGTCTTGTCATTTATCAATTTTGGAAATGTGTTCAGTTTTAGTAATGCCACTGTCATTCCAGAATTTCTTGCAAGCTTTTTCCAGTCTATTTTCTTTTTATGATTGCTTTTATCATCTGGTGAATGACAAAGGATGCAAATGAGCAAATTCCAGAATAACCTGCTAAGAAAGCTAGCGTTTATTATGGTTAATCAGATTCTCTTTAATTGATAGCAGATGTACATCCCAGAAGACTAAGTATAGAACTTTAATTAAAAGTTAATTCAAAATAGTATTAGTTTATAGTTATGCAAATTTTTAAACAAATGTGCATAACTATAAACTACAGATTTGTTTTTCTGTTTAAAATACAGTATAGAATATATGTCACATTAAAATGAAAAACATTCTGAAATGATTTATCTTAAGCAAGTTATGTTAACATAACTTTTTGTAAGATGACTTTTTGTATCCACACTGCATTCATTATGCATTTCATCTAAACTCACACCAGTCTTTCCTGCAAATAAGATTCTAATGTAGGTCTATTTTCTCTTTCTAATTTTGTCTATCTTTGAGATCCAGGATATATTTTCTGTAGTATTTATGCATTAAATTATATTAAATGAAATGAAAACTTAATCCTGCTCTGACATACGCTCAGTATTGTTAATAAATCAAAAGGCCGGCAGCAAAAACAAGGAAATAAATCAACTATTTACAAAAGAAAGCTAATTACTGAAATCAGCTGGTGTAACATTTGGTGGAATTTAACCTGGGATAATTATGCAAAATGCCAAGTCAACACATTTCTAAAAAGAGCTCTGCTATTCTGTCATCTGTGGGGGAAATGCTGCACAGGCGTGAAGAAGATTTACCATTTTAGGATCATAAATAATGCCATTAATTAAGCCACACAGGTGTCTCTTCCACATGTTATTTCTGTGGTAATTTACGGCACAGTATGCAAGCTTTCTGTCATTTTCTCAGAATAATTTGAAGGGTTTGCACTTGGTTTTTTGCAGCTGAGTGTTCATTTCAACCTATTAGGTGTAACATCCATCATTTGAGGTTGGTTATTTGGGAAAAAAAATCTGCTGAGATGTGAATTTGAAAAACGTCTTGGGTTTGAAATGGACAGCACTCCAACACTTTTACTAAGAATTTGAACATCCCTGCAAATAGCAAGTCTGAGTACCTCTTATAAAATAATTCTTAAAAACTGTCAATAGAATAAATGGTACTCATTTTTTTCCTTCTTTCTTTCACTGCTAAGAGATTGCATTTTAGAATATTTATAGACAAAATTTTATGATTATGTATAAAACCTTGGATTTAGAATGTATGACACTATATTGTAACCATATGAATACAATCAAAAAAACTATTCTAAAATGAAGAAGTTATGTGTACAGAAGCAGATGTCAAAATCCATCATTCTGTAAGACTAGCTTCATACTCATTTCTGCATATTGGTTTTATTTCTCGTTAGGCTGCTGGAGTGATGAATGTGTTTAACTCAAAAATAATTTGTTGATCCCAAAGAGAAATAAAATGTTGCAACTCATTAATCCAATATGCTGACGTTTACATTCCACTATGGAACATTTTGAGTTTAAGTTGAATGCACTGATTAGGTTATGTACCTACAAAATAGGCCCAAACCATCAGCCTTCCACCACCATGTTTAATAATTTTTGCAATATGACAAAATAACTTTAAATGTCAAAGAATATGAATACTTTACATTCATATCAACTATCGAGATTTTTTTAAAAAAAGTTAAACTCAACAGGCCTTTGGATATTTATTTTCATTTGGTCACTAACAATGAACATAAGGATCTATCTGTAAGAAAAGCCATGCATGCAATATAGGCGGTGGAGCCACACTTGTGACTCTCCTTGAGGGAAAACAGTCATCAGAAATCAATAGTTCCTTCTGAGAAGCACACCAAGTGCATTCAGTAGTTTGTTTCACTTCAGTTAGTTTTTAGTCCACAGAGACAGACTTTCTGAGCTGACATGCATCCCACAAAGATCAAGAAAGGCTCATCCCGCAGTGCTTATCAAACCACACATGTAAAACCAGAGGTTAATAAAGTGTGGGTGTGGCTTACTGACAGCTGTGGTTTCCATTCCATTCTATCAGATACTACTGAAAGACTTTCCAAAGCAGAAAGCTTTTAGAATTAATTTAAACAGTTTTATTCTTATTATGCTTGAGCTCTGTGAGCAGACCTTCCCATAAAATGGGTTCTCTAATGGAAAGACCAAATCTCCTTCCGCCACAAAATGTGACTGCAGAATGGAGAGCGTGGCAATGTTACCTAGAGCTCAATGGTTTTGTAGGTAAATATCAAGTCAATAAGTCTGAGAAATATTTAGGAGACAGGTCATATTGAGTGTGAGTGATGGGATTAAATTCAAATACTAAACTGAAAAGGAAACTATTCACATAATGAGTTTGTGTTTGTGAATAATGATCACTACTTAATCACACTTTGTGCTGTGGAACATTGAGTTTAGGAGATCAAAAAATGACCACTGTTAAGATATAACCAGGTTTGTCAAAGCTCATATAATCTTTTTCTTCAGGACTTACTATACTTTGATGGAAACAAGCTAGCACAAATCCAAAAGAGTTTAAAATATGCCTTCAATTTCACAAAAACAATTTCCTTTGAGGTGGCATTATTACAGTCACAAAAGAAGCAAAATGTAGCAATAAAACAAAAACGGGCTACTCCTTTCTTGCATTAATAAAAAGAACACAAAGGGTTGTGTGGAGATACTCAGAGTTTTAGTATTCATTTTAAAGATAAAGATTTCAATTAAAACACAGAGGAAATTGTGAATTGCTTTTTTTTCAACTTTTTAACTGCTTTAAAGGACTTTTTTGACTGGTTGGAGAGCTAAATAAGTAGAAGAAAAACTCTGCCCACTGTTAACTCTGCAATAAAAAGAGAACTAAAATTCCAGAGTGGCCCAGAACCAAGACCCAGATCCAATTAAAAAATGCGTAGGGTTGACCTGAAAAGAAGTGCAGTATACAATGACAGGCCTCTGCAGACTGTATTTTAGTTTAATATACATATTGCCCGTTAATTTTTTGCAGAACAAAAGAGCATTATGTAGATGTACATATTTTTCAAAAGTTGAAATATTATTTTCCATTTCAAGCCCATTTTAAGCCCTAACACACTGTGAGGAAAATCCAGCAATGTGACAGCAAAAATAATGTTCCGTACGGCATTCAGATTCAAAGACTCAGAGTTTTTATTATCCCTAAAGGGAAATGTGTTTTACAGTGGCATTTAAACACAGCCAAGATAATAAAAAAATAATAAAACAATAGAAAGTAATGTACTTTATAGTGTGACATAAACTCATGGGAAACCAAACCTGGATTAAAACAAATACTGTGCTAAAAAGTGAAAGTGCATTCAAAGCAGTGGGAGTAAATTCGTACCTAACAATGTTGTGCAATCTGTGATATTGTTTTTAAGGTGAACTTCAAATTAAATATTATGCAAACACAGTATTTTAATGTTATGTTTGAGTGATATTTGAGCATAAATAATGGGGCATCTGAGCAAGGACAATAAATCAGCAGAGGAGAAGTAAAACAATATAAGAAGGTCATAGACACCATTCCAGTGATTCGACTAATGAGAGCAGTAAGAGTTCAAGTAAACAGCACTCTGGCTCCCTTAATCTCTCCGAATGGAAATTTAAAGGTCTGGGAGGGGTCACATTTGGTTGTTGCACTAGATATTTCGTAGGATGGACTTTTCTCAACAGTCTGTTGTCTTGAATATGCATATGCTTTAGCAATACTGCATAAGATACATGAATGGTAACATTGATTTTATTTACTCTAAAAATTAGTCTATAACATTTATTAGGACACATATTTAGAACTGAAGAGATTTTGCTGATGGTCAGAAATTGCGAGAGCCTGAAGAGGTAAACAAAACAAATGCATGCATATACTGACCTGTGCTGTACACACATTTGCAAGAACAAATACACAAAATAATCACAGTCTGTGTTTCTGTTATACATTATCTTTATCCCTAGAGCATTTCAAGAGGAACCAATTATTGTGCTGTGGTACGAATCTATTACATTATGTAGTCTTCAATATCAATGCAATCTCATTGCCCAGAGGAGAATGAATTGGACACTATTAAATATTGTATTTGTTCTGCTACTTCAAGTAATCTCAGCATATAATGTAATAAGGAATAATTCGATCTTTATTTATTCCCCATGAAATCCCATTCTTTGGCTAAAGGGAACCACAGTAAAGTTAGTTTCTATTACCACTCATTTCTAAAAGAAGGACCTACTGTATGTATGAAAAAAAGATACTTCATATTCTAAGATGATTGACTATAACTTTAAAAACTATTTATGTTTTCAAAGTTAACTTCATGTGCTAAATCAATCCAGTTAGACCTTCAGTTACATAAACCACAGTACAACACAAACAAGAAAATCTACAAAAATTACCAGAACAAAGTGGACCACTCAATTGATTCCGACATTGCTTCATTTTCTGATTTCAGTAACAATTTATTGATGGCCATTCCACACTATATATTGATCAAAGTGCTCCTTTTATCGAAACGTAAATATTTCATTTGCTGTCAGATGGATTTCCGTTTCTGAAGTGTACAGAAACGTCGTAGATGTTGAGATGATGAATGTTACTGACTTTACATTTTTTCCTGATAAATGCTAAGAAATAGCTTGTTGTTTCATAGTTGAAACAAAAAATGCTAAGTCTAGCCAATGATACAGAGTATTTGGAATGTATTTCTTTCAGTCTACCAAGTTTTGTTTGGTATAGGGTCCTTCCAGCTTTTATTAGAGAATCACAGTTTTCCTTTTTGCCTCTAACAGTACACAGCACAGTATCGTCTGTTAGTTTATCACACTGATCAGACAACATTTTGACCAGCATGGACACTCTGACTGGTCCATGCAGCAACATATACACACATAACCAGCAATGTGCATCATTTAGTCTTGGCCACCCACAATCCTGTTTGTGGTTCTCTGCTGTTTCCCTCTTGGAAAACTTGTGATACAAACTAAATTCTGTAGACTGGAACCTTGCTCAAATCCTTATTTTTATCCCATTTTCTTGTTCCAACCCATCAACCTTGAAGACACTTACTGTCCTCAAGGTTGATGGCTTACTGTAAATCTCTGCTTATTATAGCTACACTTTCAACACTAATTCAATATGTTATAATGGCACATTCATTTCACAGGAAGAGATCATTCACAATAGTAGGTTGACAAGACAAAATCAGGGTTTAGTGTAATGTTTTGGGCAAAACTATGAATCTTCTTTTTTGTCTGTTTTCACAAACAGTGTTGAAGTTCCACAAATAATGAATTGCTTCATATAAAATGATCTAGCTTAGATTTGATCCATCTACATATTTTAGAATTTGAAGAAATGTTAAGTCCACATTAATTAAAAAAGTGAAATATGTGGGGAATAATACTAACTTACACTTACTTCACCAGAAGAAGTCAGACAGACAAACTTGATGCTTTTGCTGTTAGTATTGCAAAATACAGAGTTCAGCAATCACCTTAAAACTCCCAAAATTGTCTAAATCTTTTTTTTTTTTTTGTCTTTTTCAGTTGAAGATATTAAATTTTCACTCCCAAACAGAGTTAGGGAAATAAATCCAGTAAGAAAAAAGATTTGGACATAAGAGAAGAATAGATGAAACTTGTCTCCCCCCAGTATTGTCATAAAGGAGGACAAATGACAATATTAAAAGTTCAACCTAATTTTCAATTTAATTTGAAAAAGTTCTACCTCCTATCTACTGCTCAAATTCTCTTTTGGCCTTAGACACCCCGCCGACTCAAAATCTGCATCCTTAACTACTTTACCATTTATTTCCTTATTTAATACCAATTATTAGAAAAATCTGCAAATTCACACAAACAACACCTGCTGAGCAGAGGGATCCTGCTGTGAGTGCACACATTGTTCTATACCAAGAAACGCGAATCTGAAAACATTGATTGCTCTGATCCTCCCCCGGACGTCCTTCCAGTCAACTCAGCAGATCATGTTTGCTAGAAAATAAATTCTAGTTCATTTTAAAGCTTATAATAAAATGATCAACATTGTGTTGGATATGGATGAATGAATATTCAGACTGATCAAAATGTGAGCTTTAGGATGGAAATATTTAAATGACAAGGCTGGAAGTACAAAGAAGGACATAGATGATATTTCTACAAGATGAAATTCCTATTCATTCTGACACACAACCTCCTCCCAATCCACTGCGACTTTTAAAGCTCTTTGCAGACAGTTTAGTTTGAAAACAGAGGATATTGTAACACAGGTCACAGCACCAATACTTTCTCTCTATCTTTTTCTAACTCTGAGTCACAGATAACCTGACTAATCAAAGGAGACATGAAAGAGTTGCTCCTTTTGAACGAGAGTCATTAGCAGCCTTAACCTCAGGAACTGAGTGTCATTGCTACCAGCAGCCCTGCTTAATCACTGGGATAGCAGCTAGATTCAACCAAAATCAACAGAAGTCTGACAGTTGTGTGAAGTTATACTCTTAAAATTTAGTGCAAAGGACTGTGTGGCCTGTTGATGTCTCCAGCTGCATAGTTGGCTAAGATCACAGCCCTGTCCTCAACCAGACTGAGGCGTTTTCTACCAACAAGACTGTGTTAACCATTTCCTAAGCTGTCAGAGGTTTGGACAATAATCAGAAAAGGCCTCTGCATTCATCTGAACTACATTTAGATATTTGAATAGCCTTAAAACATTACAGTGACATAACTTTACACTAAAGAATTCAGAAAAAACACAGGTTTATTTGCAGTACATTTATTCAGTGGGGGAAAAAATCTGATAAGCAATCCAGTATGTTATTTGTAATCATTCACACCACAATTAGTGGAATAAACTTAACTCAAGCTTTTTATGGTTTATAGTTATTTTTATTTAATAGTCCCTATGACCAATCTCTGTTCAAAGCTGAGCTAAAGACACATTTATTTAGAATTGCATTTAGTATATTGTAGTATTTTGTCGGTTTTATATTTCTACTGTTATTTCATTTTGTTTTAGTTTCTTCATTTATATCTGTCAAGAACGGTGTGTTGAGGTGGTGGTGAGGCAGACGCAGCAGACCCAGGTAGGATGAATAAATGATTTTAACAATGAATGTCCCAAACAAAGTCCACACAACCAGGCAGCACGACTGAGCAGAAGCCAGGGCTCAACGCCGGCAGCAACTGGTAAATTGAATGGACAAGACGAAGGACTAAACACACATTCGACACCAAATGAGACGAGGACCCGACAGAGACGCAGAGACACAGGTGACACTAAATACACACGGGGTAATTAGGGAACGAGAAACACCTGGGAGTAATCGAGGGGAGAACAGGACAACACCGAGACACAGAGACACCGAAAACTCGAAATTAACACACAGAAAACACAGAACATGACAATATCCATGAATTAATGGAAAGCATTAAAGTGCTATGTAAATAAAAGTGTATTCAAATGATTATTTGTAGACACTGAAAAAAGCACAGTTCAAAGAATAGTATACCATGTTCTTGATGTCATGTTTTGAGAAGTTTTAGAAGGCCAGAATGCAGAAGTGAGAAAAACCTGATTGATAAATACTAAAGAAAGAAAAATATGTCTAATAAAATATCCATCATAAAAGTTTGAATCAGTGCTACTACTTAAAGGAAATAGCGTATTCCGATTGATTTTTAAACTCTTTAGTCCAAACTGACACCTGGGTGGTGGTAGACAGTCTTTTCGTTCAGTGTCTCTGAGTCAGGCTTGGCCACTGATGTTTCTTACAGTTTCATGATAATTTAATACTTAAGGTGAACAAAGTGAGCTTATATGGCACAAATGGCCTGGGGATTCCCAGTCATCTAGCACTGCTTGTCATAGTAAGTAGTCAATAAGATGGTATTTCTGTCATTTATGCCTCCTATACCGCTACAGATGGTTCTTTGAGGGTGATTTCTATCCAGTTAGCTACAAGAGGCTCATATAATTGCAATGATTCCCCTTGCCATATCCTTGTTATTGGCATTTAATTCAGAGCTTATTCCCCAATAGAGTGATGACGCACCGTTTTCGTCAGGTCAGATCAGCTTCTGTAATTATATTAATCATTATGGTTCAGAGTGCGAGTTCAAGTTGCTGAAGTGGTTTCATAAGAGGGATCAAGAGTGCTGCTGCAGTTCAAGGTATTTCCAGTGTCAAATTTGTGACTATGAATTTAAACTCCTGTGTCTGCACTGCAGAGGAGCACTTTTAAATTCTATAACTCATTTGTAAGGATAGTTAGATACTATTATAAAAAAAAATCACTTGTGATGATTGACAGAAACCTTTGAAATAACAGTGAACTTTCATGTGAAATTAATTTTCACCAATAAGAGGGTTGCACATGCTTCATAAGTAGCTTGCAGAGCATTGTTTAGTGTTTCTAAAATTTCAAGGGGTCGTAGAAAATTCATCCAAGCATAGGTAAGTACAATGTCCTTGTCAAGAAGAGCAAAAGGAATAAAGACTCATAAATCTCAGCCTACAGGACAATGGTAACAGAAACAGACTAGCCGTAGGTATTCTTAATCATTAGTACACATTATTGTGTGATCAGAAACCATAAATGGTTCATTGAAGCTTAGTATTAAGTCCTCCAACATGGACTAGAACCAGCACAACTCTCCACATTAACAACTTTTATCAGCTTAATTGTCTCACCTAACATTGCTAACTATATTATCAAGTAGTGTTTTATATGTTATAAACATTCCTACCTTGTGTAAGTCCTCCAACAGCCAGTTAAGATTTCTAATTCTTTATATGTATATCTACTGATATGTTATTGTTTATGTAAACTTTATGCATCAATACGTGGATTTGGAAACTTTTTAAAAGTCAGTCAAAATATAATTTCCAGCAACACAGAACAGGTCTTTACTGCATCCTTAACACTCATTAATAGCTTGTCTCAGGACCACATTTTGGATGACATTCAAGAGAAAGATATGATCACCTGGAAAGTAAATTTTCCAAAAAGAAAGAATCTTTCTACTTGCTGAGCATGCACAAGCCCTTTTCTTCCAAAGTGCCACAGCAATAACAGAGATAAAATTCATAAGTTTTTTATTTGGTAAAAAAACCTCCCACTTATTATAAATTGCTCCATACAAATTTTATTAAATTGCACTTATCTGTTGAAATTCTTTCTTTCCAAAATGTTCCTCTCTGAAGGGGGAATTTCAGTCCTGCAAGCCCAATAGTAAATATCAATATATTCAAACTTTCTAGACTTCTAGTTTGTTAAGTTTTATAACAAAGAATGACAGTCACTATTTTTTCACCCAGAGTAGCAAGTTTCTGGTCTTTTACCTGTAGAGTGTCAGCTTAAAGATTTGCTTTGTGAAATTCCTTTGAGAGGTAATGCCTTCTTGTGGGTGTTCACATGGGCCTGGATTTTACAATCAGAAAAAAAGAGGTGAACATTAGAATTAGTAGTTTTTTTCCATCTCTATACGTTTTCTCCCTCAACATCATTTTTCTTATTTTAAGCCAGAAAACATAAACTCACAATACAGTCTGTGTTGACAGTAAAGGGCTGTGAAAGTGTTGTTGGTGACCTTTTCCTTTCTAATTTGGCTTTCATACTGACACAACTCACTGTGCCATTTCACGCTGCAAAATAACACAAAGACAACCTCCAATGAGTCAAATGAATTGATGTGTCTGAAGTGGGCTGCTCTTTATGTACAGCGGCAGATTTCATATGAATATTCTGTTAGTTTCTTGGAAGCTGTTATGTGGATATCATTTAAAACAAATAAGAAAAGGTTGAAATGTAAAATTTGTTGCTTTTTTAAGTTTACAAGTTGAGTCATTTATTTATTATATGGATCAGACTGTCTTATAGTAGTGACCTGGATAAACAGTTTCTTTAGTTATCTACATTAAATTTTATAATTGGTTATGAATCAATTATACATAAAAGAAAAATAATCTTCTGCTTTATTTGAACTCTACTTCATGAGCTGAGTTTATAAATAAAATGAGTGTTGAAGTTCCTATGGAATCCTGCAAAAGTAAATTTCTCTTCCCACATTTTTCTAGATTTTCTGCCTATTTTGCCAAGATAATCTTTTCAGATTTTATCTATGATTATATTGTAATTATACCATACTCAACAATCACTTCAACCCCAGTATAGCAGAAACATGTAAAACTCTAAAAGAACTTCATCTTTTACTGCAGCAGCATAATTCTACATTTTAAATAAAACCAAAATAATTTTGGTTTTCTTTACAAGACTACTTGAAAAACACTCAGTGGACACCATCAAAAATTCTAATAAAATAATCGCTATTCTGAATGAATACAAGTGTTTTAAATCAATCATGTCTAATAAATAATTTTCTGTTGTTTTTTTTTTCCTTGTTGTGTGTGTGCGTGTGTGTGTGTGTGTGTGTGTGTGTGTGTGTAAATATGACATTACACAACCCATTACTTGGCCAAAAAGCCACCAATCCCTGATGAAAGATGGTAAAGGAAGTTAAAAAAAGTCCAAGATTGTCATTTAGCATCACCAAATTTCTATAACATCCAGATGCAATCTACATGCTAACTGGTTTTTAGGAATGTTTCAGAACATGTCTTCCACTGTCTTCCACTCATGTAAACGTGTGTAATTTGTTAAATCTACAGTGACTTTAACTGGTACCATGTTCTTCAGTCCAATGAGATTAATACCCTCTCCAAGCTATTGCGAATCTGGCTTTTATTTTAAAGGTATAAGGTATGAGAAACGTCTCCAGCACATTTACTTAATAACATTCTGACTATTTGGTGAAACTTTGTAGAGGATTGAAGTTTCATTCAATCAGTTGATCCTTTAATATGAAAAAAAAATCTAAAATTCTTCTTTATGACACCATGTTTAAACGGATGTAAGGTAATTTTATTTATATGGCACATTTTCAGCAACAAGGCAGTACAAAGTGCTCATGTAAGTCATCACGACGCCATACATAGAAATAGAGAATGTGACAGTAGCATTGGATTGGAGAAAACAGGCAATGGAAACTCATGTCCCCAGTACGGCGGCGGAGGATTAGTGTTTCTCTTCAAAGGAACGTGGTGCATAACTTTATGAACTATTTGAAATGCTGAGTCATTTAATAAGTCTTCATGGGCTGTTTTAGCATGATAACACTCCAAAAATATTGCCAAATCAACATAGAAAGGATTCACCAGACACAATTTCAAATTTTTTTGATGGCCTCAGACCTAAATATTAAGAAACCCCTGTGGGGTGAGCTAAAGCGAGTACTAAGGAAGATGCAGGACTCTTGATGACCTATACAGATTATGCAAAGAAGAATGGTAATAGATCCTTCTCTCTTTATGCTAAAAGTATCGTTGAATGTTAGACCAGAAAACTAAGTTTTGAAATGGTATTCTTAAAACTAAAGTTTTCCAAATAAATTTATTAGAAATAATTATACAAAATCTGTAGGATGCTATAATTACTGCTAAAAAGAACTTTATTTTAATGCTTTTGAAAAAATGTTTTAAAGTTTGAGGAACCATGCATATTTGCATCTGATGCTTTTGTAACCTTCTATATAAACCACCATCATAAATCAAGAGTGCTCTCATAAACTGGTATTATTGTAGGCGGAGCATTATAAATAACACTGTTACTTAAACTCCCACATAATGACATGTGACATTAGGCTAGAGGTGGAGCCCATTAGCTCCATATTTCTGTGGTGGTACGTGTTTCATACAAAACACCTACCACATATTATCATCTTTGGTCTATTACTGAAGATGGTAATAAACTGAAGAAAGAAAAAGAAAGATGTGGATAAAAGGAAAATATAGCTAAAGAGCAAGGTAATGAAAGAGGAATAATTAGCAAAAGAAAAACAGAACCAAAAAGAACAGGGGGGAAATGGAGTAGAAGTAACACAAAGGCAAGAGCGATGATTGATTGAGAGAGCGAAAGAGGAGGAGACAGGTGTTCGATTCAATGCTTGTATGGATTTCTCCACACTAACAGACTACCTTGCATTGCCTGTCTGAGGGCTAAAATCTAGTAGATCTTTCATTTATTATCAGGTGTAGAATGGCAATCAATATTTCCTAATTAAAAGAGTTTGTGGTTTAGTCAGGCAGATCTAGTGGGTCTGGACAACTTAAAAAGCCATGTTGGATTTTAAAAATCAGTGCAAATCTGTGAGTTTCCACTTATGCTATTTAAGTTCAAAAAGAGCACTTAACATTAGTTTTTCAAATGTACAGTTTTAGAATGAGTCATCTTCACTTAAATACACACAGCTCAAAAATTATGTAGTGAGTGATTTTTTTTTATTAATTCAATAAGTTTATTTATTTGGGTCCAGTTCACAACACAAGACATCTCAATGCACTTTACAAATAAAGAATGTGATGCAAAAAAAATTATTTCTAATTGCTTAATGTGTGTATTGACATTTTTATGCATAAATGGATTGAATTTGTCATGATTTGTGGTTGTAGGTGGCGAGGTAGACACGGTCAGACCCAGGTAAAGATGCAAATAATGGTTTAAAAAGAAATAACAGAAATCCAGGCAGCACAGGTGAACTAAGAGGCAAGGAACTCAACTCTGGTAGCACTGGCAAAGAGGCAAAGACAATGACATAACTATGACACAACCAGGACCAGACAAGGAGCAGGGAACACAGGTGGGATTAAATACAAAAAGAAGGTAATCAGTGGAAATGAGGGACAGCTGGGGACAATCAAGGGCTAGACAGGACAACACAGAGATTCAACTGAACACAGAAACCTAAATTAATACACAGAAAAAACAAATCCTCACAGAATTAAGCTTCAATTTGTATGATTTTTACAAAATATAATGCATTTCTTTTGTCATTCACTGCTTTTTTTTTTTTTTGTTTATTTTGGGGTACTCTTGTATTTTTTTTAATTCCGGTTGCTTTGGTGCTTTTTTGTTTCCCTTATGTTTTGTACACTTATTAAAATATTTTTTGCTCGGTTTTAACTATGGTTTTCTGTTCTTGTGTTGTCTATCATAGTCATTCAGTCATTTCTAGCCATTCTCCCTCAGTACCTCAGTCCTTGCTCAACCCCAGCTGCTTCATAATCAGTCAATTACTCTCACTTGCTCCTTGTACCAGTAATCACTCTCTCCATGTGTACAATTTTTATTGTAATTGTTGAATCTTTTTTGTTGCCTTGTCAAGTTGTATTCCTGTCATGGATGGTTTTCTTGTTTTAACCTAGTTCAGTCACTGATTTATAAATCACTCTTATTAAAATTCCTCTAGGTGTAATCTTACTTGCCTTGTGTAAGAGGTTTGGTCCCACAGAATTGGTTTATTTATAACTAAAAAATGTTGTTATTGTAAATATAATGTTGGCTCAAAAAAAACAACGTTTCTATACTCAAGGTAAAGTAGCAAAGCTGGTTCTTGAAACAGCCAATTAAGCTAAAATAAATGTCGACTGGGACATTAACCAAGGCTAAACCCCATCTGAACTGAATCACTCTGACTATTGTAATAAGCATTTAGAATAAGCTAATGAAAGAAATCGTCTATCTCCATATGTCCCTAAGATGTAGTTTTATTCCCCTCACACACAACAATATTTTTTTTATTTTGGTAATGGACTGTTTACATGCACTAATACGATGGACTGAGCTTTGTTCGAAGGTCAAAATAAGTGGGTAAGGCAGCTGTGTATGATAATAGGATTTCTATCAAGCTTATGAGCAAAAAAGCAGTAACTGTAGCAATGCAATGTGTAATAAATGTCAGATTCAAGATGTGGCTCTTTCAGAATCCTAAATTAAACTTCTGAGATTTAGAGTAATCCTGTGCACACAGGAAATATGTAATATCTCATCTGTCATTTGAATAACCTGGTTTTACAGTGAACAGTGCAAATATTTGAGGAAAAAATATCACCTATTATCAGAAAATTACAGCCACAGTCTATAAATGCTTTTCAACCTAGGGGGTGTAAAATAAATCTTGCTGGCCATTTGACTGGCAGCTGGAATGAATAAGCACCTAAAATTACTGGCACAGAGTCCAAGTGACTGTGACAAATGTACAATCTGTAAAACAAGAGGAAAGGAAGTTTTTACAGTAGGTGTTTGAAGAGGCAGGGAGGAAACACGATTGTGTTGTTGCCAGCAGGGACTTGGTGTTCCACAAAGCCAGATGGCTTGTGCTGGTGCTGTCTTGATTTGTCTATCTGAGGCAGCTGAGACAGATAATTACATACCTTTGTGCCAGAGGCTTGTACCTCATATTTTTTTCAAGTGGGTGGTGACTCCTACATGTCAGTAAATGAATGAATGAATGAAAACAGTAATTGCATATGCTGAGTTGTGGGGATTTTAAATGTAAACATTTTCCAAAAAATTTTGCCTCTGATTCAAAAACAGTTTGTGTGACCTACAACATCAATTTGGCCATTCTCACAAAACATTCAACTAAAGATGTATCAATCAAAATTTTCCAGTCTTTGTAAAGTTTTTAATACGTTGGTACTGATTTTACTATTAATTAGTAAAATTAATTAATAGTATTAAACCACTAGATGAAATATTAGATTTTCATCTAATATTTTCCTCTCTCAACTAAATATCTTCTTATATCCAGACATCTAGATACCAGAATCATCTAATCTAACATCTAATACTAGAAATGACTGCATCTATTCAAGACTGCTGTTGTCAGTAAAATGCAATGTTTCTTTCCAATGAGTCAACTGTCAATGCTGGACAAGCACCAATAATTCAGTGCAACTCTAACTAACTTTTTTGCTTATGTCTCATTTATAATATTCAATTAAAGATAGAAAAGTATAGTCAGTAAAGTCAATAGAAATGAACTGATTCTAAATAACATGCATAAAACCAACCCATTATGATTACGAGGCAGAAGTAAACATAGCATGCTGTAACCTTCACAACTATTGTCACCCACGTGATGATGGTACTGCTAGTAGTTTCTAGAAAATAAACACAGGCAAAGGATTTTTGTAATTAGTGCTTATCTTTTCGAGGAAGTTAATGTCTTTGGTTTCTGTTAAATATATCAAAGATCAGACAACATGCCAATTAAGTGAGGCAGAAATTCACAGGTCAAGAAATGACCTGCTCTTGTTCAAACATGTCCTCATCCATAGTCAGAAGAAGGAACAACTGAACTCAAGAAAAACTAGCTGAGGATCCATGAAGCTAAAACATCTCCTGCCCTCAATGTAACATCAGTAGGACACAAAGTGTCATCGTGGGACCACCAAGCTTTTACAACAACATTTTCCTTTAAGCATTTCCTACAAATCCTTTCATAGGGCGCCAATAATAACAGAAGTTGCTGGATAAGGCCCCCTGCTGAAAGCCAGCTGTGAACACAAATGAATGTTCCAAGTCAGACAATATTTCAAGTGAATGATTAAAGGTTCAAATTAAAAATGGCTCATTGCTTCTGGCAGAAAAGAAGCACACACTATGCAACTGTGGCAACTCTTCTAAAAAAAACTGAAGGGTCTTTGAAGAATAGCTTTCTACAACTGAAGTCTTAGGCTACTTTCATAATATAAACAACCATGCAAGAGCAAAAGCAGAACTGTTCCCAAATATTTTGTATAATAGAATATACAATGCTGAACCAGGCTACAGGTTATAGAGATTTTTGTTCAAACCTTCAATACACTGTCTGATAAATGTCCACTGATCTTTGGCCAAAAACTCTGCTTGGCTGTATGGGGTGATGGCCTTTCTTAAGGAAGTGCTTGATGCATCTTTTTTCCTGTGAGAGATTGCTCAGACTTTATTAAATTGCTTTTTTACTAAACATTTGAGGATTCGAGTGAACAAGCAGCAACATGGGACAAAAAAAATCCAGGGAGTTTATCACAATAAAATTGCAAAGGTCAGGCGTTTTTCAAATTAATAAAAAAAAAAACAGTTTGCATAAAAAAGTAAAGGAAAAAATAAAATGCATCAATTTTACTGATTTCCTGATGCCAGATTAAAAAAATGTTGATTGGTAAAAAAAATAAATAAATAAATCAATACATGTCAATGGCCAAATAATAAAAAATATTATCAGTTTGCAGAAATTAGTTTCAGACAATTAATTTTAAGCAATGTAGAGAAAACTTTACTAAAATAAGCTTCAGGCAGACCACACCAGTGCTCGGCTCAACAGTACAGGAAATTCAGGGTTATTTTTCTCCCTCAGTGAAAACAGCTTCTGACAAATCACTAGTGGACCCACCGCTCTGTGTCAGCTATCAATTTGTCACAGAGGTGGAGTCACCAGAGGGGCATCAAAGGCTGCCAGAAACTCCTCATCCGCACATCTGTCTAACCAGGTGTGACTCCTAATGCTTTTTAATTTGGAGCCTGCAGCAAAATTACACAGTTAATTGATGTTATTTAAGCTTAAGCACCTCCCTAAATCTCACTGAGAATTTTGTGTGACTATAAGTGCATTTTAGGGATCAGAAGAATAATAAAAAGCACAATTAACCACAGAACAAAGCAACAAATTAACGTTTCAAAAATTCCATCAAACCGTCTATCTATTGTATTCTGCCTGCCAAGATAGGATCTCAAAAGTATTAGCTCTAGAAAGGAAACCCAGATATCCCTGTCTTCAGTTATAACCTCAAGCACATTCTTGAAAGATCTAAGGCAGCGTTTCCCAATTCCGGTCCTCAGGCCCCCCTGCCCTGCATGTTTTAGGTGTTTCCCTTCTGCTACACACCTGGATTGAATATATGGGTGATCAACAGGTTTCTGCAGCACTTGATGGTCATGCAATCATTTGAATCAGCTGCTCTGGAATAGAGGCACATCTAAAACATGCAGAGCAGGGGGGCCTGAGGACCGGAATTGGGAAACGCTGATCTAAGGCATTCTCAGGTCAAAACGTCCGTATTGTCCCTACTCCTGGTCACATTGTCTCTATTCCTCTATCATCCCATGGGATTATAAAGGAGTGTAAGAGGCTTCTTGATCAGATGTCCAAACTACCTCAACCGATTTCTTATGATGTGAAAAAGCAGTGGTCCTCTGCTTAATAATCAGATTATTAAACTTTAACATTGAGTAAATGCTACTAGGATATGACTGAGAAGTCATATCGCTCAATACGTAGAATACATACAGTGGTCCCAATTCTTGAAAGCTGGAACCACCATGTTCTCCAAGCATCCTTGAAGATATACGTTTGTTAACCACAATGACCCACAAATTTATTTTGTTTTTAGCATCTGAGGACAAATATTGTCCTGTCTTTGTGGCCTGCTACCAGTAACATGTTTAACTGCTGAAGCAACCTCTGGCAAAGGGATTACCTTCTCCTGAGTCTTATCTCTATCTGGGATATGGCAAGTGGTTAAAGGAGATCCTCAAGGTGCCTCTACCTCCTGTGAGTCCCCTTATTCTGGGACAAAACAGAATGTCATTAAGCAAAGTAATTGCACCATAGAAGTATTTTTTTTTGCTTTAATTCTGTCCAACAAGTATTCTTTTCTCCTGTGTTTTAAAAAATTATTTAAAAAATAAACTATGGAAATAGACATCAAATAGTTAACAGAACATAGGACACTGTTTTTTCATGATTATTTTTCCTTTCTTGAACCATTGTCTTGGTTTTCCCATCACTGGCATTGCTTTAATAATGTATTAATCATTTTATTTTCTGCTGCTGATAGATTGTTATCCAATTGCTCCCATTACAGCTGACAGGCACCTACAGTCAATATTGACTCCCTCATGTCAGAATATATTTTTTACCAAAATGAAGTGAGAAGAATGCTGCAACCTGCTTCTCTTTTCCAAAACTTATCGTTGACATTTTTAATTCATGTACTCCGCTGCAGTTGTCCCTGTGGACATCTCTCTTCCTCTCTTTTATTGATATTTATTGTGTGGTGTTGACTGGGTATGAGGGCTGTGACAGCTTTCTCTCTAAAGCAGCATTCGGATTGTTTGCTGCTGCGTGGAAAGCAATAATGTATTTGTCACCTGCTGCCAACAGCTATACACTCCACCGTTCATCTTTTCGTGTTGCATTTTTAAACAATAAAACCAAAATACGCCCTGCTTTCCGACAGCAGGTACAAAAAGTATTGGTATCTAAAATGACAAATGTGTGTAAAAAGTGCAGTTCATTAACTCAGGGCAAGCTGGATTGTTGTTTTCTATCATGTGCCTCAAAGTATACCACAGCAACTTTTTGTTGTTTGTGCCCACAAGTGCACCTCAATAATTAAAAAACAGATATTTTGCACTAATTAATTTTAAGTCGAGTTTGGCTCTATGCAATGTAGTGCCATAAAAGAATAAACAAACTTATGAACAAAGAAAATGCATTTAAAACAAAAGCAAACGAAAGGAGAACAGTAGAACAATATACTTGCACGTTCAAAGGAGTGGGTAGAAGTATGAACTTATTTTTACACCCATCTCTCTTTTGTCTTACATTACTCTTCATGTTAACTTGGTTTTAACATTCTTTCTTAGTTAGTTTTTATACAACTATTTAGATGGTAAAACTCAACTATTATGGACTCATAACATATAAAACCAAATATTTTCAGCTATTATTTCAATTAATTTGATGAAGTGCTATCGAGTTACCTGTCTTCCCCAAGATTTTATAGGCTGTGGCCAAAGCAAAACAAGTCTGTATAGCAAAGTCCAGAATTTATTTGTTTCATATGATGTTCTAATGTTTTAGCAAACTCAGTTCTTCTTGTTATATGCCGTGTCCATTATCATACACTCTAATCCCCAGTGGGGTGGTGAGGGGTGCTGGTGCCCATCTCCAGTGGTCAAAGGGCGAGAGGTGGGGTTCACCCTGGACAGGTCGCCAGTCCATCGCAGGTTCTATAATCATTTTCCATTTTTATTAAAAAAAAAATATATATATATATATATATATTCCGTATGTATAGAGTCACCCACAGGGCTGAACAGTAATAAGCATTAGATAAGACCATTTTTATTTATAAAAATAAAATCATTTAAAGCAGAGTAAGACATTCTATAAACACCATAGAAATCTAAAAAGGAAAACAGCAGACCAACTCACATTTGATCAAAAACCATTGAAAATAGGTGTGGCTTTAACAGTAACAGAATAAGTTTGTTTAATATGTAAGGGCAACATGTTCCACTACTTTGGAAGTGATAATAGAAAAGGCCAGATCTCCTCAGAGCTTCAGCCAATTAGTCAGCTTATCTGTGGGTCTGTGGTTGAACATAAGGCTGTAGCAATTCAGAGAGGTATGAAGGAGCAAGATGATTAAGTCCACTTTATTTGTGTAGCACATTTCGGCCACAAGGCAGTTCAAAGTGTTTTACACCATAAAAACACAATACAGAAGCCAGTTATGAAACAAGCAATGAACATTACATTTTGTCAAATGCCATAATCAAATACGTGTTTCACTGGCAGATTAATTCCCTTATAGCAAGACATTTGTCCCATGCTATATGTGAAATAATCTTCTAATGGAACAAGTACTTTTTCAATCATATTAAGAATTACTGACTTAAAATAAGCTCCTATTTCTTGCTGAAGTTCTTGCATGCAAGTTTTGTCTTATTTCAAGTGAACTAAGATATTTACTCTAGAAACCAGACCAAAAATATTTTGTAAGATTTTGTGTTTTTGCAACGATAAAGAAACATCCATAGCTGCAGCACAAAGAACCAGAAGTGTGTTACCTGCAACTATCTTCCATTCAAAATGAACATGACCTAACCAATTAACCCAAACAAAGAGTCTCATGACTCAACGGGTCATTTAATACAAAGGCTACAAAGTCAATCACTGTAATGTGTTTTATATTCTCAGGCTTGCTTGGTCTACTTACTATAGCAAAATGAGCAGCCAAGGGTGGCGACCCTGAGCAAGACTCAGTTAAGAAAAACTACATGCGCTGTTTTTTAGCAGGCAGGTCAGTTGAGATAGCACTCAACATTTAAATAAAAATTCTTGCAAATTTATTTCAAGAAATAAAGCAGCATTAAAATGAAAAGCAACCACTGAGGACAGAAAAATGCCACAAAGTGTGCAGCTGTTAGAAATAATGTTCAAATGCAAATGAATTGCTAAATTATAAATGTGAGATCCATCAATCTCACAACTAACCCTCAATCCCACAAACATGCCATCCATTGAGACCTGGAGGGGCGTGGTTGGGAGGAACGCCCCCCGATCTGAACTCAAGTATAATACTGGAACCAAATCTTTTGTGCTACTTTCTCAAGCTAACCTTGACATTTTGATATTGCTACTCAATAGAGTTAGACAAGTAAAACTTATTGATCTAAGCATCAACACTGAACATTATGCAGTAGTTTTAATGTAAAAGGTATGGCTCTTTAATCTCATCCTTTGAAATGGATCCATTTAGTTCAATATTAAAAATTAACTGACTCATAAGTCCATGTACAGCTAACCTGTATTAGTTAGATCATTTAAATATGAACCAAAAATAAAAATAATAAATCAACTTACAGCTGCACAGTGGCACAGGTGGTGGCACTGCTGCCTTACAGCAAAAGGTTTCCTGGGTTTGAATCCTGCCAAATGTGTTTTTGCATGGAGTTTGCATGTTCTCCCCCGCATGCTTGGGTTCTCTGCAGGTACAGTCCAAAAACATGACTGCGAGGTTAACTGGTCTCTAAATTGTCCTTATGTATGATTGTCCACTGTGACAGGGTTCTGTTATAATTTAGTCAAACATAATGACTGGTCCAGGTCGGAGATCGTTTTAGAGGAATTTATTAAGCTCGCACAAAGATGGCAGGTGCAGACCACACACGAAGGATATCCAGAGCAGGTTAGAAATCAAACAATCATCAGTACCTTCACTGCAACAGTCCATCACCTCAAGCGTGATTTCTTCAGGAGTCTAACCACAGACTGACTTCCTGTGGAGTAGAGCAATGCTTGAAAGCCACAGGCTCCGCCCACAGACAATCCAAACAAGCAAAAATACTAAGCAATTACTTCTAACTCAAATCAACTCTTAAAGTATACATAATAATAATAATAATAATAATAATAATAATAATAAGAGAAAAATAAATACATAAAATAAACTTGTAAACAAAATACAATGGACCTTACCAGAGGAGCCGCGTTTCATTGGCTGATGCCCATTCTACGTGGTCACGTGCGTGGCCGTCTCACAAACACACTTAGCTTCCCGTTAGCTAAGTACAGCATAATGGCAGAACTGATACAACTTCTACACCTTGAAGCCTGTCTGCTACACAGTCTTACGATAGCTAAACAGATCAATATGCAATGTGTCTGTATCTGACATACACTAAAGATTTTATTTTAGCAGAAAAGGCTTTGGACTAAACTGTTACTCGTGTTAGCCTCTCTAGCACCAAGTACAGCTAGTCAATCAACCATCGCTGTGTTCAGGGAAGCGCTGATTAATAATCGAGAAATAAATATCAAGCCTGGAAACTTGATATCGTAACGGACTGAATGTTATGTTTTTAATCTTTGCTCGTCTTGCGGGGCGCAGGCGGTTGCCACGGTAACAGGTGTGCTTAAACTACAGAGAGAGAGAGAGAGAGAGTGAGTAAAAAGGTATGAGTGGTTTTGAATTGATCACCTGTTCGGGTTATTTTAACTTTGTTTACCTTTGCTGTGGCTCATTACAGCCGCTGTAGTTTCTAAGTTGGACTAATTACCTCGTTCGTTTGTGAGTTTACGTCATTCACAACAAACATCAAATAGAACAAATATATTTCATACACAACAAATGGCTTCTACCGCGGTAATTATGTGAAATTAAATGAATTATATCCCAGCTTCAGAAGATTTGCCTTTACCTTTACAGAGCTCTTTGGTTCCTCCTATCAGTCTGTAGATTCTCATATTAACGTCATCAAACCAAATGTCAGATCTACCATAACTGACTGACACCTGCTGGCCTCAGGTTTGCAACCAGCTTGTGACTGAGAAACCAGTAACCTCCTCCCAGATGATGACATGAACTTGTTAGTTCCTCTGTCCATTGTAGTAGCTGATATATTGTGAAAATCCGGTAGAAATGATGCACTAATCCAGTCATGTTTACATAGAAACAACGCGCCGCGAGGCTTTGCTTGTGAGACTTGCCGTCACGTGGGTCGGTTGTGGGCGGAGCTTGGTAAGGTCCATACTCAATTTAATAAACAACACCCAGTGCGCTCTGATGACATCACCACCTCATGTGACTCCCTCCCGGCACGCCACAATCCGGAAACACCCGACTTGAAATCAGAACCGGGAAAACGTTTAATGCTGAAAACAGGTTAGAATGAATGTTTAACTGAAGCAGGAACACCGCGTGTGCACCCACGATGAACCGCATCAGGTTAAACTGCAACAAAAAGTAAGTTAGTGATTGTGTACGTGATTGTGTGCATGTGTGTGCGGGTGTGCGCGCATGGTGACACGGACTCTATAATTAAGTGTTAGCTCGTGACGGCTCCTCCGTCACATCCACCCTTACCTGGGGAGATGAACATTGGAGAAATGTACCAACTCCCCTAAAACCCTGCAAGTAAAAGCAGTTATATAACTAATACGGACAATGGATGAATAGATTTAACTTAGAATTTACAAAGCTGTTGTTCTTTGGTGATACATTTAATTTAATCTTAATTTTGTCCCAAAAACATTGTATGGTATGTTTTGGCCAGAGACCATTTACATAATTTTGAAAAAGAAATACTGCTTTTACACTCTATAGCAGTGCTACAGCTACTAACATCCTCAAACTTATAAGTACAATATTTCATATATTAATTCACCACATATGCTTTTCATTTGAATTTAGGTCTTCTAATCCTTGCATTTGCTATTTTTCTTAATTATCAAGCAGCTGTTGTCAAAACGTTCCACACTCCAACTCTGCACCTTACATAGCTGTTCCCACAACTGATGTGATGAAAGGAACTTTTTTAAGTGGAGTTTTTTATAGATTAGGCCAGGACTGTAGAATTCTGCATTAGTGGGAGCTATTCTGTTCGACATGGTGCTGTGCTCTTTCACAGTAGAAGAAATTTATTTGTTGGGGAATAAAGATTGTGAGTTTTTCTATGATGACTCCAAATGGGAACTGCAACCACAGTGTCAAAGCAAAAGTGGCCCATGCATTCAGAGAACATGGGGTCCAGCCTTGTTAGTTTGTACGCTTTAAAAATGAGGTCAAGTTAACAAATGCCTTTCCTGTTTGTTACTGTCTCTTTAGGGTACAGACCTAATAACTGAATATTAAACATGATTGCCTAATTTTCTTCTTTTTTTTCTGTGGGTGAGTCCAACTTCTTGCTCCAGACTGAGCCAATTTAATTGGAGGGATGAAAGTGAAAGTTCTGCTGCAGTTTCCTAACAGTTGAGGGCATTTTGTCTGATTTGTCACCCACTGGATGCAATAAAGTTTCACATGTTGAACAGGTTTTACTGTAATTTTTTTTTCTTCTACCATCACACTTAGGGCAGCATAATGACAGACTAAAATAAGTCTAATTGGTGCATCTGAAGGTTTACTTAAGGGAGCTGTAGTATTCTGTTCCCATCAACATTCAAATATGAACACATTTACTTCCCAAAGAAAAAGCACTTTAGTTTTATTCTTTCCAAAGAATAAAACTCTCACCAAAATCACAATTTGGAATAATAATAATAATTAATTTAAATAATGTCTTTTTCTGTTCTGTTTCCTCAGAAGCCACTGAAATTTTACAGAGGAAGAATATTGTAGAAAATATCTATTTTTCTATGATCTCTTTCCATTTGTTGCATATTTTCCACATGCTGAACAAAAGGAGTAAAATTTTCTACATATAGAGACGTTTCCTTGTTTTTGTTGCAAAATCATAAAAATTAGACCACTGAATAATAAAAAGAAATAATTTGTCTTTTATCTTTCCAAGCACATAAAAGCTTGGCCATAAAATGAGAGGTGGAAGTTGACCCAGATCTCCACATTCAGTGTTTGCTTCTCAATGTTTTCTGAGGCTTACAGAACAGAAGAAAAAAGTAGATGCCTGGCTGAAATATCTTGTGAGGCTGAATGTTATTGGAATAAAACATAGTAGTTAACTGGCTGCAAAGCAGCAAGTAGACATTCAAAATATGAGGAAACAAACTTGTGTTTATTTGAGTCAAAAGGGAGCTGTATCCACTTCGTTTAACAGTGGAGGAACTAAAAATGAGAAATATGACATAAGTCTTTCTAGTGATAAATATTAAAAAGATGATACCTCACTGCTAAACAATCCAGTGAAACATTTTAAAGGTGCCTTCAAAAAGTGTTCATGTATCTTCTGTTCTTTGGTTTTTACATTATGACATGCTACAACCTCAAACTTCAATAGATTCTTCCAAGATTTTATGCTTTAGACCAACACAAAGTAGTATATATCTGTAACGTAGATGCAAAAGAAAATGTTATTGTTCCTAATTAGAGCAAAACCAAAAAGTAAAGGACACCTTCTTTAGAAAATATATAATTTAAATATCATGTTCCTGTTAGGCAAAACATACATATTTTTATTTAATTGTCATTATTTAGTAAAAATCAATTTCATCTTTGACATTAAAGGATTTGTTTATTTTTATTGTCAAAAAAGCTCAGTTTTGTTCATGATTGATTAATAAAACAGTAAAATATCTAAAGGGGTGAGTACTTTGTATAGGCACCACAAATTGCTAATGAAGCTGGAAGAGAGAAAATGTAGAAAACTTTAAGGGGTGTGAATACTTTTGTGATGCATTGTAAAATTTCCAACATCATTTTCTTTTCTGCCTTGAAATACTTTTGTTTAAATCAATATGAACAATGAAGTGCTGTGAAAATAATTTGTAAAACTCTGAGCTGACATTATTTTAGATTTTATATCACTGTAGTACAGGGAAGGGAACTGACTTGACTAATGAGCTCCATGCATGAAAAAGTATCTAATTTGTCTCTTTGCACCTGTCTGCCCTCAGCTGCTGACTCCAGTTTGATGCATATGGAGTCGAGTGCCTCTTATTCTCCACAGCTTCACCTTGCCAGCCTAACACAGGCCCCTTCCGACTGTCCGCAGAGCCAAACTCAGCCTTCATGTTCCATAAACTATAATAACTCAGCTGCCATATTGACTAGTCCCATTGTTCTCCACAATTAAAATCACTGGTGGCCTCTTTGGCAGCGGTTATCAGGCATCCACATAAAGACTAGCCTCTTTCCAGACTCTCTTCACTGCTTTTTTGGTTGCCTGCTGGCTCTTACGTTTCACACTTCATAATCGTAGCCTAAACCTAAATATAATGTTGTTGTCATTCTGCCCAGAAGAGAGAAAAATTGGCTATTTTAGAGGCTTTTGCCACATTTTGCATCCTCCTATGGGAGCTACACAGTGTGAATGCAAAATTACGTCAGGTGGCAAAACACATTTTATGATGGTGCATGGTAACTATTTTTATACAATTGACATCTTAAAATCAAAACTGAAAAGAAAAAGATGCAGACACACTTTAGGCATTTGTCAATGCTCCTACAATATATTAATCCTAACTGCAGTATGACTTGTTCATTCAAGTTATTGTGGCAGCTTCAAGGATCTAGCAAGTCGTCTTAAGAGTTGATGTGACTCCGTATTTTTGGCGAAATGTAGAAGCAGTTTTGTGATACACTTTTCATTTCCAGATGATGAGTTAAACATAAGATGAAGATAACCTGAACCTGTTTTGGACTTTCTTATATTATATTATATTACATTATATTATATTATATTATATTATATTATATTATATTATAAAGAGGACATACTGTGGTCAAATGTAAAAAAACAAAAACTGCAAAAAAAACGTACTCAACTTATCTGACAGTTTATTAGCCAGAATGATTAGCCTGACACAGTTAAGTACTTTATCTGTACAGCAACATGGGTACATAGTGCTGCGCTTCCAGTGGAGCTTACACAATGTGATCCCAACTCATAAAGCCTTAAATTAATTTTTTCACAAATTTGATACATACAATATTTCACAAACATTCTGATTAATGATCTGTAGGAACTTAAGAATACATAACATTGATGAGAAAAGTGACGAAGATTTCATTCCAAGCTTATGAAATATGTTTGATTATTCTCCCCCGGGGCTTTATAATGAACACATTATATATTACAAGATGCTTCAATAATAATGATGTTTCATACACAGACTAAGAGACTTACAAATTAACCCCAAGGACTCATTCTATGATTGATTTTCGGTATGCATAGCATCTATTTAGGTTTATATCCTTTTTTTAGATGTTAGAAACATATTAGAAGCTGGAATTATACTTGCAGAAAATTGCTAAAAGTGCTACATATGTAGTGGCAGCTTCGTTTTTTTTACATATCTCTTTAATTCAGCCTTGGCACCTATGAATTTTGGCATTTTGTCTTGGGACTGAACAACAGAGCTTTCCGGAACAAATTTTGTGGAATATAATTTCGGTCCACTATCCAACACCTTCAAACATCACTAATGACACGTTTTCCTGATTGAGCTGCCATGAGCTGATTGGCTTCCTTGTTCTGGGATCAGCTGCAAAGATACACAAGCTGTCGACAGCACAGGCGTCCACATAATGTGAGTCAACATATCTAAAAATATTATCAGGGCAACAAAGAGATGAAAATAGGAGCCAGTTCAGATTGAGGGAATTTGGAGTGTGTGAATATATATATATATATATATATATACATATATACTATCCAGCAAGCATTTCTTTTTTCATTTTTATGTAAGAACTGATGCACTGATTCATTCTTGCACTTCCAAAAAAAGCACTATTTAATTAAATAAAAATGATCTGCATTGTTACTTAATAAAAAAAACTACAAAACTTATTTTAAAATCAATGAATTAGAGGCATGCAGAGTTTTAGAAAAAACATAGCTACTTGTGTTTAGCTTGTATTGGGAATCAAATCAGGAAATTTAGAAATTCACTTTAAAGCCCTCTTGTGCTTTTTTTCTTATTCAGTGGTGAATAACAAATTGATATAAGGCAAGTATCCTCCTTGATGAGCTACATTGATCTTTTAAACAAACAATTTTGATTTGTCGCAACTCAAAAACTTTCCTAAATAACAGTTTAACTAAAAATTAGCTTTCAAAGAGAATTAAGCATTATGGACTCAAAACTTTACAATTTGTGTCATATTATGATGAAAGTGATTTTTGGTTATAAATCTGTCACTGAATGTAGCCACAGTTTTCCAAACATAAGCTGTGTTGTAAAAAAAATATATATATATATACCAAATAACAAAGAAATAACACTCACCGAAGCAGCATGTAGCATAATGTCTGCCTACAAGAAAGATGGCAAGGAGAAGTTTTATGGTCCCAGTAATTTATAATACCATCAGGATGAGAGACAGAGAAGTATAAAGATAACTTAATATTGTCAGGTCATATAAGATGATCAGTCACAAGACCCAATTTTTTATGTTGTAAGTCCACCTATCCATTTTCTAACACCCTTGACCCTGGAGGGGTTGGGAGGGGTGCTGGTGCCTATCTCCAGCGAACTTTTCAGGCGAGAGGTGGGGTCACCCTGGGCAGGTCACCAGTCTGTCGAAGGGAAACACAGAGACAGACAGGACACACAACCATGCACACACACTCACACACAAGGAGAGTTTAGAGAGACCAATTAACCTGACAGTCATGTTTTTGGAGTGTGGGTGGAAGCCGGAGTACCAGGAGAGAACCCACGCATGCACAGGGAGAACATGCAAACTCCATGCAGAAAGACCCCGAGCCGGGAATTGAACCCAGAACCTTCTTACTGCAAGGCAACAGTGCTACCAACTGCCCCACTGTGCAGCCCTGGTGTTGTAAGCCGTTCTACGTTATGTGGGGAATATTTAAGAAAGGATCATTTTCAAAGCATTGAGCATATATGTGTTCTATGTGCTTGCTTTATGTTTTAAGACTTCGTTATAATTTTAATTGATAATTTACAATTGCAGCATAGTTGTGCAAACAAACTGCCTAGAGAAGCTGCCACTGTGGTGGTATTTAGAGAATGCTCTGAAGCTTTGTGATTTAGGCTTACAAATCAAGCAAAACATGATTCTTGCTTAATTATTGCCCATAACTACTTATTAGATAAATAATAAAATGGAATAACATAACATAAAGAGAAAAACTTCCAGAAAACTGTCCTTTCTATTTGATGTTTGTTCAAAGGGTAAGAGGTAGATAACAATGATAACAATGTTTATGCCTGGAGGTCTGCTCACATCATATTTATCTTTGTAATATAGATTTGTGGTGCATCTCTGACCTACAACCATAATTAACACTGGAAGCAGAGGGGTGCTGTCTGAGCATAAGAGCAGGAGATGTGATATATGTTGTTTGGTTCATAAATACTTAAATCCTCCTTTATTTTTTGTACAAAACTCAGCAATTTAAAAACATTTGATTATGACTGTAATACTGTGTTTTTGTTTAGTTAAGGTATTATTTAACACTTTAATTAAAACGGATATTTGATTAACATGAAACACTATTTTTATTGCCTTATTTACTGTTTTGAAAATCTACTTTTGTGAATCATTCAGTTCCCTCATTTTTATGCTTTTTGAAGAAAGAGTAACTTTCCAGCTGGAAAATGTCTAGATAGTGACGCAATCAGCGATCAGCAGGGGAGCTCTGTAGGGCTCGATTTGGCAGCCTGTCATGTACTGTGTTGCTTATATGCTCCATCAAAGGATTCTTGCCTTAAGAGACTCATTTTTCATCTCCATGGTCTATCTGCATTGAAATTGTACAAATCTAAATTGTTTGGAGCATGTAGGGGTGGAGATGTGTATGTGTGCATGTGTGTAACACATACTACTTTGTGGGGACTAACTGCTCTTTATGGGGCTCAAAGCCAAGGCCCTATAAGAAGTTTTCAGGTCATGGTATAAGTGTAAAAGGAGTTTAGGTTAGGTTGAGGGTTAGGTGTGTTCCAGATAATGGTTAGGTGTAGGTTACGGATCAGGTAGACTCTAGAAATAAATGACAATGAATGGAAGTCAATTCAAAGTTGTTCTGAAGACAGAAATTCGGAATGACTGAATGTGTCAAGAGGGCATAATATTACCTCCCTCTGGACTTGTAAACAAATTTTAATTAATTTCCTACATTTACCTAATAAAGAAAATTATCAAAATTCTGTAAGAAATATTTGAAACATTGCCCAATAACATAGTTTTTTTTCTGCGTTAAATATCAAGTTACCAGCCCTTCACAAGGATAAATAAAATGCACACAATAGACTCAAACCAAAACAATTTTGAAAATTCCAAAACAGATGAAACATTAGGATCCAAAGAAATCTGGCCATGCATGGGGAGGTCATGCTTCTCCTCACAAAAGGTCACTGCCAAGATTTGTTACTAGCAACATCTCCATGCAGTTCTCAAAAGCAATTTTTACAGCCGAACATAAAGATGTAGGTCAGCATGAGGTATTTTTATATTTTTTCAGGAAAATCTGTTTAACTGCACTATGAGTAATCACCTTAAAGACTAGACACGACTACAATGCATAGACAAAAATTGTGAATATATAAATTACTGCTGTTATTGTGGAATGCCACAATGGCAAATTTCTATAACTAAATGAAATGTTACATGATTATTAATATGTATTAAAAAGACTGAAAATGCACTGAGATATTTAATGGTGCTCTTTATTAGTGCAACATAAATGAAATGTCTCTTTTCAAAGAGACCCCAATATCTGAATGGTTAACCTGCACTACCAGTTTAGTTCGGATCATTCATGTCAGCTTGAATAATATTTGTCCCAACTACAAACCTAGATTAGTAAGGTAAATAGAATAATTAATAATTTACCTCTGCATGGGAATATGAACTAATTGAATGGATAAGTAACAATATATTTAACAAGTCATGTGTCTATGCATTTCAAATTTTAGATAAGAATATTTACATAATATCTTTAGCACGTTTAGCTCTCAATAGATTTTAGCCCCGTTATTAATGTCCCTGTTCGACTAAGTTCACAAGCAGTTGTGAGTTTTATTGCATACCAAGACCTCAAGTAATCTTTGGCTCATTTCAATTCACTGAGAAAAGGAGATAAGGGCTTTAATGTGCTTTTACTAATCTTGTCACTGTGATTATGGCTCCAGGACGCAGCTGAAGCTGGATCAGCCATTTATGCACAAAGCTTTGTACCATTGTTTGCTCCACAATGCCTGGCAGTGCGTCTAACTTTCAGCAGTGTTGCTGAGAAAAATCTGCCTGACTTGTGGTAACAACGGCAATACTCATGGCTGATCTGACTGTAGTGCAGGAGCGCACACTTTCATCTGTAATGTGGAAAAAAATCATGTAACTGGAGTTGTTATCCTGGAGATGGATCCTGACAGCCAACATAAGCTCTGCATGCTTTCGAACACACCTTGCTCTCGCTGCTGTTGTTGTTTCTTTGGCTCTTTGTTTTCCCCTTTTCTTCCTCCAACTGTCTTGATACCCCACACTTCATTCCTGCAGTCTTTTTTGTTTTATATTTTCCTTCTCTTTTCTGTAAATCCTTCCACCAGCCTTCTTGTCATCCTTTCCAACCACTTATCTTCCACTCCTTCCTTCACTTCACTTTGGCTTCATTTTCTCTCCTTTCTCACCTTTCATCCTAATTCAATACCTTTTACTCTTTTTACACCCTTTATCGCCATCTTCCTTACACTTTTATCCCCTCGTCCATCTTTTTCTTACATTATCAGTTTCTTCATCCAGCCAGCTTTGAGAGCCACATGCACTCCCTCATTCCCTGATCTTGAGAAGATAGCTGATCCCACTGATGCTATTTTAAGCCTGTCATGCATACTCATCCTCCTCTTCCCTACCATGGAAAGCTGGCAGCCACAAAGAGAGACATGAAACGCACATTCTTCCCTCACAACCAGCTCTTCTCCTCCCGATTGAGACTTTGAAATCTGTATAATTAACCATATTGTCTAGGGATAAGCTAGCCTGGCAGCAGATTGCTCTCCATATGCTGATACTAAATAGATAATTTAATGGCCTTGAAGATTTGGTCTGAGGGCTTGGAAAAGGTAAAAGGCCTGCATTTATTAAGATTGTATCTCATGTCATTCATTGTTTGGAAAAGGTCAACCTAATTTCTGATCTATTCTCATTTCCAGATTATTGTTTCAAATCCCAATGTTTGAAAAATAAAAAATAAAAAAAGTACAGATGTAAGGCATCATCTGCATTAACAATGGGTAATTTGTTGTTGTTTTTTTATATGACAATTTTGGCAGGGTGACATTTTGAAATAACTGAAGTTGTTCAAGGCCAGTTTTTAAGATAGTTTGGAGAAAAACTGATTTTTGATGATAGGAAAAACAAGTTAGAAAATTCATCTGTGGTCTTACAATTATCTGAGTTTGGGTCAAGTCTTAGTTACTTATTCTAGGGGGGAGACCCAGACTCATTCTGGAGAACTCCCAGGCACTCTGAAGACAGAAGGTGCATGTAATCATAAGCGAGTTCTGAGTGTGTCTTCAGATCTCTTTCCATTGTCACAAACCCAGGAAACTCCTGAGTCTTGATTCAGCGTCTTGAAGCGTCTTGATCAGGTGGTGCAACTCCTTCAGCTTATTTCTTTTAATAAGGAGGGGCAACATATCTATTCCAAGTTTTCACCATTTGTTGAAGCAGCTCACTCTATTTCTAGGACTCAGTCCACTTGTAGATGGTCCCAGTCTGCCTATCCAGCTGCCCTTTCATCCAACTGTCACTCACAAAGAAGACACCAACTCACCTAAATTCCTCTGCTTCAGGTAGAATTTGACCTTTGATTTTGAAAAAGCAGTTTATCTCTTGTCAGGTTGAAAATCATAAAATGTTCAATCCCTGTAAAGAAATGAAACATTTCCTCTTTTCACAGCACTGAAATTTAGTCTACAACGTGAAACTGGGCCTTCTGCTGATTAGTTGCTAAATTTACTGAACCCTAAATGGCAGACCAGTACAATAAAACATGAGACAGTAAATACAGTAAATACCATTGAGAAAATTCTGCCGTTATTGCAAATACTAAAAAAGTATATAGATTACCGTACTTTAACAGTAAACATATTTAAGCATAATAAAAGTGTACATGTTTTCACTCTATGTTGTACATATAGACATAATTACATGTATTCTCTAGGAGAGGGGATTATACATAGTCTAACCTTTAGTGATGATGCAATCACGTAGTCTTTTTAGTGTCTTGGAGAGGCTTTCTGTCTTAGCAAAAGCATCATTGTGCATCTTGTTTTGCATGATAATCAAAATATTTCCTCACTTGACTGTTGTGGGCATGCCTAATCTTTTTTGGCAAAATCTTGGTGCTTCATTATTGTGGTGATGGCACATCTGTGAATTGAGCAGCGCATAAGGGGCAATTTCTGTTAGCAGCAGTTGTAGGTTATCCATGACATCTGATCATATGAACCTCCGCAGCTTGATCAGATCTAGTTTGTTATGAAGACTTCGTGACCTGCAGGATATCCTCCTTACTGCACTTTTCTATAGCTGGAGTCACACTGTGCAAATATCAGCCATCAAAACACAAATTTTGTCATGAAAAAAAATTTCTGGTCGTAAAATTTAATTGGTGCATGGTCATTCAGTTTGATAGAAGAATTTATCTCAACCAAGGATGACCTGACAAATATCACATCGTGTCCAAAACTTTCTCAGAAAATTGTGCAGTGTAACAGTAGTCTTATTTTTGACTTATTTCACCCAACAATGAGGACATCTATCGCTGTATTTTTTTTCTCCTCTCCATTTTTCCAACATGTGATCTTAAAAATAAACACATTAGGTCTCGTAAATTGCTATCTATTTGTCGTTGGACTAATGAGTCTGTCGTACCTTTCTGACATGACAGTGTGGCAGCAGTTAATCATGCATTCTGACAAGAGTTATTGTCATATTGAACTTGCTCAGTGTGATTTGTTCAAGCTACATAATTTTTTTTTTTTACATGGCAGAGTATGTTTCAGGCTTATTTATGGTTTTCTTACATCTTACAGCTTCCTGTATTGTCTGCATGTTGGTAAGATGTTTTTTTTTTTTTCAAAATATTTTTTGTGGCCTTTATTTAACAGTAATCTGACAGAAAGTGGGCAGAGAGAGAAGGGGAGAAAGACGTGCAACAAAGGAATCGAGCATGGGAGTTGAACTGGGGATGGCGGCGTTGAGGTCTGTAGGCTCTGTATGCTGGGCATCCGCTCTAATCACTGCACCACCTGATGCCCCAACAAGATGGTTTTCATCCAGCTTTTTTTTGCCCTAGTTATAGTTATAGTAGGGTTTTTTTATTGTTCTGATTACAGATATAAGGAGGTTGGACAAGTGCTTGTTTTCTTGTTGCCATTTCTTGAGGATCAAAATACATGTGCCACTTTTGAATGAAACATTCCTCCTCTTCCTCCCCAGTTTTGTAACAGGGGATTGCAAATTTTTTGCTCAGGTCCCTCTTGAAAATGAGATCTAGATCTCAACGGGGTTTACCTGATTAAATAAAGGAATATGACATTTTTAAGATTGGCCAAGAGAAATGAGAAACTGTGCTACTCTATATCAATATTCTAAGGAGACAGGATGTCTTGGTTTACTAATTGTTACCTAAAAATATTTAAATATGAAACAATCCTTGAATTGAATATTTTAACCTGAAATGTTAGTGTTGACATTATAGCACTAGTAACTTTGCTAAAAAAAAAAAAAGTTTCCAAATAAACTCTAATTAATTTTTCTAAAATGTCCTTTGCATGATTGCTCCACTACAGTAAACAGGGTTTTAATCAGTACATATATATTCATGATTAAAAAAAACAAGCTTTACTTATTAGTAGCTGTATAGTTCATCTTGTTTATTGGTTGTACTCATACATTTCAAAATGACAGCTTTTTATCTAAAGACTTTCAAATGAATTGTACTGTCTATAAAGGCAGACATAGAAACAGAACATAACACCTTAAATACAGAGCAACTCTCAGCACAGATGTCAGACTCTTTGAAATTCAGTTTTACTGTGGTGAATTACTTGTATCCACAGTTCAAAGGAAAAAAATAAATATTTTTAAAGACAGGGTTATGAAATGCTACAGTTAGCAAATAATATTTAAAAGTTCTATGATGATTTGTAGTGTAACAAGTTTCTATTAACATCAAGCTTGCCATGAGAGTTGCTTTGTTTTGCAGGAGTTTAGTCATGTTGCAGAGTTGTTTTATTAAGAACTTTATACACCAGTGGAGGAACAGCAACAATCGACACATTTGTGCTTATCTTTTTTAAATGTTCTCTTTTCTGTCAAATATTCATTTGTCACATACTCATTTCACAAGAACAGACTAATTTAAATCTGTCATAAGTTTATACCAACATGCTCACAATGTTTTGTTGCTTTTTTTCTTTTTGTAATGTGTGTCACATCAACATACATCAAAACACGCCCTTTTGCTTCAAACACACGACTCCAGGTCTGCCATTGTGATGTTGGAATATTATGACTTGCTTTTCTTGCCTGGCAGGGTCGTCAAAGGCAGCATAAACAAAGCAAGGGCTTCAGTCATGTGCTTGGGTTTCATTTAAAGGCCATGGCCAAAACGTTAGGGGAGGAAATCAGTTTGAGACATAAAAAAGTACTGCAAAATAACATAAACTGGCAAACTTTACATTGGTTCAGGCTCTCCTCATTTTCAAACATCACATTTGTCATAAGACATAAATTGCACACGTGATTTACTAATTTACATTAATCAGTATAATTTCAAGCAGAAAGAACCTCATATAATCTCATGCACTCAAAATGTTTGAAGATAGATATGAGTTGGGTCTGTGCTGATGTGCTGGACATGGATGCAACTCTTTGCTTTCAAATACTTCCCTGTTTGTGTGTTGTAGATTATTCTATACATTGTGCAAAAACAGCTATAGACAACTCTAGAAGGCCACCAGGTGTCAAACGTTCGTTTAAATTTTCAATCATTCGTATGTTTACAAATGACTTTTACTTTCAGCTGCATGGATGACCTTGTTTCTAGAATGTATCAAAGCAAAACAAAAGAAGAAGAAGCAGCAGACAGAGTCAAGCAAACACAGATCCTGGTAGCAGCTTATTTTTTCCTGTTAAACATGGACTGAAAATGAACTGTGCAAGAAAGCCAAATGCAGCTTTGCAGTTTTACAGAGCCTTGCAAAACTATCAATACACCCTGATGTTTTTCCACATTCCAGCAGGAGACAACTGCAAAATTTAATACATTTTTATGTAGACAAGTAGCGTTTAACTTTGAATGGAAAGGAAAATAGTACATGGCTTTCAAAACTTAAAAAAAATTAACTCTGAACAGTGTGGTGTGCACCTGATTTCTGCCAACTCCTTCCTTATTAAACACTTGTATAGTCAGCTTTAAGCATTTAGAAACTGAAATAATTATCCGTTTTCTTGACAGTATAACTAAAGCTTAGTCACATTGGATGGAGAGTGTTTGTGAGCATTGCTTTTAAAGTTTTACCAAACAATTCTCATTTAGATTTATCCCAAAATTACACCACCAATTATGTTAAGCATGGTGTGTTCAGAGAATTCTTTTTCCACCACACATAATGTTTCCCAAAGTCTTGCAGGTAGTCTGCATCACCTGGGTTGTGAGTTCCTGCTCCTCCTTCAGAGTTACTACGAGCCTCTTTGCTGTTTCTGTGATTCATGCTCTCTTTGCAAGGCCTCTGAGTTTAAATGGATGGCTATGCCTTGATAGGTTTGCAGATTTGTCATGCTCTCCATTTGGTGATGTTAGTTTCCAAACTTGGCTCCATGTTGAAAGGCTGGGTTATAATTGTATAACCTAACATTGCTTTAAAATTCTCTATAGCTTATCCCTGACCTATCTGATGTGTCATTTGTTTGTGCACTAAGGTTCTACAAAAAAACCTTTGAGGCCTTAAAAAAAGCTCCATTTATACTGAGATGAAATAACATATCAAACTTTAATCTCTAATTAAATAACTTATGAAGGAGTTTTATCTAGGGATGTTGGAGTATTGTACTGAATACATATTCACACCACACTTTTCAGATTTTTATTTGTCATAGTGTATTATTTTACAATGATACACTATTCTGTACAAGCAAATATAAATAAATAAGTACAGATAAGTGTGTGTTTATGTGAAATCTGAGAAAAAATATAAGGGGTATTAATATTTTCTAAACTCCATATGAGCTAAAAGCTATGCAACCTTTCTCTCTGAGACAATCAGAAATCTCTCCCTGTAATGTAATGTGTTTGAACCTTTATGCTTGTCAGATATGTAAATTCAAGCATTAAACAATATTGATGGAAGTTCAGGTAACAGAAGATTGAACTAAAATTAAGTGGTTTTTAATCCAGTGATCAAATAATTGATCCTGAATAATTTTTCAGTTGTGCTTCAGAACAAACGAACTAATATGTATGTTCACCCGTTGAATTATTGAAAACATGTTTAATGTCAGCTGGCATGTGACATAAAATGAGTCATATTGATCACATGTTTTATATTATAGTTCTATGAGCTTACAGAGAGTTTCAAAGGTATTGACAGGAACAATGTCAAAAAAACTGTTCCTTGACACTGTATTCAATATTGCTGACAATTCTGGGCCTTAGGAGAAGAAATTTGATCCTTTTTCCTTCTCTTCTGTCTTGTACATGTATATTGATCAAAAAAATTAAGATGTTTTCTCTAAAGGCCCTACATAATATGTACTCTACTGTGGAAAAAAAACTGGATGCTAGCAACATGAAATAGGTTAAACTTATTGAATTTTAGCTTTACATTACTGTTGCATTTCATGCAGAAAGTAGAACAGACTATTGAATGTATTGAGTAGTCACAAGAACTCAACAAAATTACTCATTTTATCCTTGTTGGTTTTGAGTACACTTGGTTGCTGTTATTCTTTTGTGCCGATGGTTTTTCACTATTATTTTTCCCTGACAATGCAATTTTATTGCATTCCAACTTTACTGAAAAGGTTTTTCCACGCAGTTATGGCTGCATAATCCATGACTGATGCTTTGGACTAAAATATAGAAGACCTACTGATAAATCACTGTAAAACACGTTCAGCACCATACAATTTCTTCCTGTTCAGCTTGCATTTACTTTCACGTTTCAAATTTAAACTTACTTATAGCCAATTATCCTTTTTGAACAATTCAGCTTACATAAAATCTGATTATTGAAATATCTTACTGATATTTGACTTTTTCTGCAGCATTCGGAGACAAAAATGCTGACTGTTCCCTTTAATACTGTTGTCCTAAATGAAATGACAGAAAATTTGTTGTAATATACAGATATGTAATTCATTTTCTTTCACCTGTGATGGCCAAGCATTACATGCCAAAACAAAGAGAGTCATACACATTTTAAGCGGACTACTGGATCACTGAGATAACAGAGCAGCAGCGCCCCGCGGATCGAGATGTTTTATATACATAGTATATTACATTGTTCTACTTGAATATGATTTATTGTGCTTATTTACATGACATGTAGCCCAGATGAAAAGAATTGGTCTTTAAACAAAAATTATAAAACACATTAAAGTAAAACTGAAATATTCTGAAAACATAGAAAAATAAGCCTTATTATACCTCGCATTTAACATGAGGAGAGTGGCTGTTTCTTTTTTGGAACCTACTGCAACACGTTTCCTGAGCCCTACTATAAATTACTATAAATCTGAGCTGATAAATGGGCATCTGTGAATAATAGCTCTCTGTAAACTTTCACATTAAATTTATTTTGTGGCCAGCATGAGAAGTAATTATATTGAAATAAAAGTCCTTTGAATATAAAAATAACTATAGTAATAAAGCATTTGTAGGGGCATTTTTTAAATAAACCTATATCTAGATAAGTATTTAGTAAGTTTGTTATATGTGTTTTAATAATGCGTGCTTTAAAATAATAAAAGAATAACAAACATTTTTAATCATTTCAAAACCCAAATTATTTCAACTTTAAGAATATTAAAGTTCAAAAGCAATAAAATAATTTATGTCAGATTGCTATTGGTTCTTTTCCAAATATATTGCTGTTCTTTGAAGATTTTTTTTTTTACTTACACACAAGACAGATACCTTAAGGACACCCAAAATATCCTCCAACAGACACTACATTTATTCCATTTATATGTCATTTTAGGAGCCTTTCTCTGAGTGCTTCATTTTTTTTTCATACACAGTTAGCTGGGGACCAACAGTATTTCGTTTCATTGTTGTTCTCACTGTTTAATATTAAGTGTATTGCCGTTGTCTGGGGATTTCTTGATTGACATTTTTTGGTCACAGATTTTGATTCTATTTATTTAACGTTAAGTATTTGCAGATTTCTGCATTTTCTACAAAGCATACATTTCCACACTTACTCTCAGTGTAGTAATGCTTAATGTTGATGTCATCTTATTGACCAATTCCTCTGGAGTCCTACAGCTGTTTGAAATCTTTTAAAGGACCAACTATCCTCTTCTCAGTAGCTTCTGTTACTATGTTATGCTGTGCAAGATGTTTCTAAATATCATTAAGAGTGGAATGTAACTTAAGTTCATGTTTGAAAGGGGACAACAAAATACTTTTGAGAATATAACATATCAAGAGTTAACTGCAGCCAACTACTTTAATGCAATCATTCAAAATTCTCAATATTGGGGCATATTCTCTATTTTTATTTTTATTTTTGATGAAACGTCTCTTCAGATGACCCAGCAAGTGAAATGTACTCTGGCAAAAAGAAAATAATTAGTTTGACAAAGACTTTTTTTTAAAAAATAAATACAAAAACTTTTACCAACTGATTGTCATCAATTTTAAACCACATAATTTAAATTGGACTTTAGTGTTTTCCATTATAATTGCAATAAAAAGGTGAAGTAACTTTATTTATGTAGTATGGTAGCAGTTTTTTTATTAAAGATCACTGCTATACTAATTTCTGTTGCTGCTTTGCAATACATTCCCTTGCTTCTACTAACTTAAATACAAGAGTAATGACTAAAAGAGTAAATGAATCACGAGTTGCATCTTTTTGTTAAAAACCCAAAGACTTCATTAGTAACTGTAAACAAGAACTACATATATCAGCTCTTTCATCAGACCGATCATCAATAACTATTGATTAGCTTGTCAACAGTAAGTGTGGAAAGCCTTGAACCGTGTTGGCAGAGTTAGAAAACACCACTAGTACAGCCTTTTCTGTCTGTATGGCACTGTCAAACGAAGTGAGGCTTTAATTATACCATGATTTATTGTGCAGTGTGAGTAAGGAGGATTTTTTTTTGTTTTGTTTATGTGAATATGATGACTGTGATCCAAGTGTAGGAGTTTTACTCAGCTCTACCAAACCTTTGCTTTTTCTCTTTCCCTCATCCCTCACAACTGACTGTTGATCTACATTCAGGCAGCTTCGTAAAAATTAGAGCAATGTGCTGCTGCTTGGTGCTCTTGGGGCACATTTGCAACATAACCTGCCTCTAAGAAGGGGAATTAATTTATATGCTGATGAAATTGTGCCTCCTTCTGGCTCAAGACTCTCCAAATGTTACCTAAAAGTAAAGTAATCAGCCCAGCTGTTTGTGCCACTGTGGCAGCAGAGATCTCAGGGAGTATTTATGGTGAGAGCTCTGTTGGAACTGCATGAATTATTGATGAGTCCCGATGCAGATTTATCTTTGACCTCCAGGCCACCTGGGCACAAACACACACGTACACACCACCGCACTCACACCATCACGCAGTAAATCAGTGTTTGTCTTTGTTGGATCAGAAATGTTGCTTTGTAATTTTTTCTGTCAAAAGGATGGCTGATTACAGTCCGTGCAATCCATTAGCCATCAGTAACACCAGGTGCAGCCAGTAATGATTTCAGTTGTTTGATCAGTTAGCTCTGCTGTTTTGGTCCAATGCTGATGCAGTCTGCAAGTTACTGCACATACATAGAGTATTTACTTGGTCTAAACTACATATAAACACATACTGTACATACTACATTTACCAAGAGCCTTTGCAACTGCCTTTTTTGATGATTATTTCTTTCTTTTGACTTTCAACATCCTGTCATGAAGTGTCCTCCTCAAAGTTGATTTTGTTTGAAAAAATCCATGATGGAAAAACACGTAAACTGATCCTTGGCCATGTGCTTGCTTGCTCCCTCCATGCTTCCCTCCAAAATTCAGGCTCAAAGGCGGTACTTTCTCAGCAGGTCGGTCTGCCACACGTACTGCCTTCCAGGAAACCTCTCTGGGATCTTGATCTTGTGGAAGTCTTGAATGCATTTTTGCAGCTCCTCCTGAACCGTTGGCTTTTCTTTTACGGGTCGTTTCTTGCAGCCACTGGTGTCTCGCGAGCTGGCTGTAAGAGTGCGCAGCAAGTCACTCTTTCGTCGCTGGTCAGACTGCTGAATCATGCTAACTGGGCCTTTCTTAGGTGGCCTGTCGAGGGTCTGGACCTTGGCATGAGGGTGCGACTGACGGGTGACTGGACCTCTGATGACTGTTCCCTGGGGAGAGCTGGTCTCCGATTGGCTCTCCGAGCTGGAGGTTGAAAGCTCGTTGAACGAAGTGCCACTCTCGCCTTCGCCATCACCCTTGTGGTTCTTGCAGCAGCAGTCACATGGAGGAGAAGACCAGCGTGATGGACCACCTGTGGAAACAAGACAAGCAGAACAGGAGCTAATATTAGATTCCATGGGGAACTTCTTTTTCCCCCCCACTTTTTCCTTTCTTTGTAGATCAATCTGCTTGAAGACAAAAAACTTGACAATAGGACAAAGGAAGACACAAATTATTCAGAAAGGAAAAGAAAGACAAAGTAAGGAGCCATAGGGAAGACAAAGATGAGCAGTCAGCCAGTGCCAAATAGTTATCACCTAGAACAAAGTGACATGGCATCAGGAATAACTGGCTTTCCACCGCTCTAATCCTAAAAGAGAAGAGGGCAAACGTGTGACATTCCTGCATTGTTAATCCTGCATTGCACGACCCACTTACATCAACAAAGAGCTAAAAACCTTTTTAAAATTGAAAGCAGAAGTTCAAAATTGATATATGTACATGTAGAGTACTGTGAAAAAGTATCTGCTCCCTTAAATACATCTTCTGTTTTTGCTTGCTTGTTTCACATAGATGTTTAAGATAATCTCATCAATTTAATGTGAGACACATATAACCAGAATAAATGCAAAAATTTGTTTTCAGATAGATAATGCTACTTTGACCGGCGATGGCTCAGCAAAATGCAGTCAAGGTGGATTTATTCAGAGCTGCATGTTACATTTGCACCGACACCCATTACACAGTGAGACAAAGAAGCTGGTTTTAATACCTTGGGCAATTTCACCACTCATACCAAGTAACAGGGTTGTCAAAAACAAAACAAGAAAACATTATTTACACAAACCTAATACAAAACAATAAATGGTACCATAAATATTTACAGTACATGCATGCAAATCATTAGAACTAAACTAATCTAAGGTCAAACAAAGAAGAAATTTAACTTAATATAAATCCTCAGAGCATTACTCCTCTTAATTGACATGGTCATGCTCCAAGAGCTTTTCAGCAGCACCTGAAGCATTTGTCTCTCTTTGCCGCTCCACCCTGCTGAGGAGACGCACCAGAAAAGGTAAACACTCAATTACCAAACTCAAATTAAACCCATAGAAATTATAAGAAACAAACTGACATTTTCTCCCACGTTCTCCCTGAACAGGAAAGATTGCAAGTCTCCCTACCTGAAAGAATGTTCAACCAAATGTCACAATGCAACTGAAATAAAGAACTGAAACAGAAAACATTTAATCTGTAAATAAACTAAACAACATAATATCAATAATTCTTTATTAGTGATGTCATTTCATAGGATTTGTACACAGATTACTATCTTGTGACCAGCACAGGTCTTTAGTAAAGGTATAAGATCATATGAGGGAGGCAACAGCCAAGCGCTACATTGGCTGCAGTTAGGGGAATTTTTCACTGGAATAGTGTTAATCAGAAATAAGATGGGGTCTTCACAGCCCTGGCTGGGTCATCCAAACATTTCTGATCTTTTTAGAGACCTAAAGCACCCAATGACCCCAGAGAACATCCTAACAGCAAGTCAGAGTGCCAAACAAGAAAACATTTGAGTTCCTCTGTGTCGATGAGATCGAGGCATCTGTCCAGCAGCTGTGGTCTCAGTCAGTAATGAAACAAAAGCACCCATCCACATATCACCAAGAGGAAACCGTCGCCTTTACTAAGATCTGCTGTAAACGCACTGGTCTGCCTGAAACATTCAGGCACCAGTGCAGCACCACACCTCTCACTACAGGAAGCAGCCATTCATTTTTCATGCTAACCTCCTGAATAATTGAGAGTGTATCTGTTGCTGATGGACTCTTCGTTGTTTAGTGAGGGTAGATCAAAACCCTGGAGGCAAACACCCTCCATGCCCCACCCTAACCAATGATTGTAGGAGCTGCTTTACTTCATATTTATTTCCACATGGTCTGACATAAATGTCAGACCATGACAGCCAGAATCATGACAGATTCTGGCTGTCATGCATCTTCTACTCATTAGGTACAATATTGGCTCATTTTTTGTTTTCCCTGTATTGCTAAGCATTTAAATAACTTTATGTAAAATAAAACTCTGCCTGCTTTTAATTTTCTTTATTCTCTGAAGCATATTTGGATTGTTAATAGCTGTGGCGCCTGCATAATAGACAAATATTTGCTCCTCAGAGTCTTACTCATAAACAGCCACTATAACTACATTTATGAGTATAAATAGGTGGACTTTGTGGACAGCTTAACACTGGGTCCAGATCCCATATGCACACACACACACACACACACCCCTTCTTACACACTGTGCCTTCTGTGTTCAAAGTAAACCTCACCCATCAAAGCTACTGACAGAAATAGAACACAATCCCCTTTTTCAACCATACCAGCTCTGGATCTCCTTAATTACTGCTGGCATTTACACATCTCAGCTCCTGCAGACACAAACACACATTAGTGTGCACGCCTTCATACAGAGAGAGTGGTGCTTCCCAGTCTGGGGTCCATGCCCTCCCCTTAGGGGGGCATCGATGATCACAGGGGGTGCATGAAGCTTTGATAATGCTGAAGTTAAAACGTCACAGTGAAATTTCAATATTATAATTAAAACCTCTTATAAAATATTTGGTGATTTAATATGAATTTTTATAAGGATAAAAAGCTAATTTTAGCAAAGTAGAGACTGATAATGACTACCCAATAAACCCAATAAAGTATTATAATTTATAATTATAATTGAGAAAACAAGTTTCAAAGACTCTGTCACAGACTCTTCTCTGCAAATACAAGTGGAATAGAGAGAAAATGAAGTTAGTAAGAAACCAGATAGTGTTAAATCTAGTTTGGAAAGACTTTAGAAATCTGTCTAATTGCTAAGTTCAATTCATGGTTAACAACTTTCACTCTTCTTGTGTGATTTGCAAGCTTTTTTCTCACCACCTCAATTTGCTAAGATACATTTTGCTCCAAATGAGAAAATCTTTTCCAGAGATATTTAGCTTAAGTTTGACCCATTCAAATTTTAATATAAGCAGAAGCAGAAGTTATCCATTTCAAGTATTTCTGTAATTATTCATAAAATGCCTAAAAACATTAAAGACAACAGAACCAGCCATCACTTTCTGATCACACTCTTTAAACAGTCTAAACAGAAGTTGATATATAAAACCAACTTCACAAGTAGACTGTGCAAAACATATCAAATAAAGATGTTGAGCTGCTCATAAACTACTTGTCAGTTTTGAGCAGCTGCTTAATCTCAGCAAATAATGATTTTGTAAATATTTTTGTTCAATGTGAATCTCTTATCATTTGGTATCTTGTCTTTTGTGTGGCACAAGACTTTTGTGTGGCTTCACCAGTAACCAGTTTGGTTATTTTTTGCACAACTGCCATTAAAACATTATTCATTTAAAGCCTGAAGGAACATTTTCTGTCTTCTGTACTTCAAACGGCAAACTATAAAGCAAATAAAAACCTCGGGTTCTGCTGGTGAAATACAACAGTGTGAATAGTTGCCTGCAACTATGTGTTAGAACTACAGAATGTGAGGAGAGCTATAATGACTGTTTGAAACTCAAAAAACAACTTAAACCCTTGTAATGACATGAGGGATTTTTTGACAAGCAGCAATTACACAGTTACACATATGAAAGTATATGGACAGCAGTTGTCAAATTAACAATACTTTAACCTGTAAAAATCTTTGCACAAACTAGTTTTTGTAGAGGTCATACTCTCATTTTCCTGGGATTACTTTTCCATATGTTTGTATATGTTAAATATTATTTTAATGTATGTTTAATTATGTATTACATTTATCACTGTTAAAGACACAATCTCACTTTGGCAGTAGTTCATTTATCAAGACCAAACATTTCTTAACAACATATAGAGTTTGATGCAAAAGGTCTTTGGTGTGAATATGTTAGAAGTATTATGTGAATGACTGAAATTAATGCAAATATTAACACTAATACCACAACTATGATGACTGCTACTGCTACTACTAATTTCCTGTTTCTGCACAATTATCCCAGTTCTTTGGTGCAACCTTGGTGCAATAATTTAATCTCCCAATCATATTTTTGAAATATTTTCAAGACATTTTTACAAAAGTGCAATAATACTGTGCTGTGCACAACAATTTCAATATCTTAATATTGGTCAAAGAAAAACTGTCACATGTATTCCATGGAACTGCAAGTAAATAACTAGCATAACTAATCAAAGTAGCACAATGTAGAACAGCTAAATAGCATGCTCAGGACAAAAACTGCCTCCCCAGCAAACATTCACCCTTTATCATGAGACCAACAAGTGGATACAAGAGGATTTAGAGCCCTGGAAGCCACTGAGATCAATAATGCAATCGGTTAGTGTAAAATTTGCAGCTCTTCTAAAAATGCATGACCTGTATGAAACAACACAATCATCCAGGTCCAAGAAACAGAATTATGGCAATGAGAATCTCCTTCAAGGCCGTGTTTAGGAACACGAGTTAATTCATGTTGCTCTGAGGGGACAGTGAGTCCGCTGATCGATGAGATGCAGGCACATAACCAGTGGTTTGAAAAATGGGCCCAGTCTCTGGAGAGTCAGCTTCAAGACAATCAGCTTGTCCACATAAAATGAACCTTGTGGCAAACACTGTTATAACAAATGTCTCAAAGAGCCTTGTTCTGAGCATGAGTCTGTGGAGCCTTGTGTCTGTACAGTTGATATATGATTTTGTGATTATACTCTGGCATTTGGTAATTATATCTACCTCCTTCTAGTTCTTCATTTCAAATCCAATTTAATTCACAGGTTTCCAGTGTTAAAGACTGCTAGCAAGGAGTTAGATTTGTAATTTTGACCACTTTTTATTCCTATGAAATCCTAAACTCCTTGACTATCTTATATGTAAAAAAAAAGGAGGGAAAAAAACATTTTACAGCAAATGGAGAAGTTAAGCACTGATAATTGAGATCTGTGAAATAAGTGAGTGGTGTCTCTGTAATTTCACAGTAATACCCTAATTACGTTCACCAAAAAGGAGAGTTAAATATGCGGTGTTGATGAGTGAGTCAAAGCAAAGCACACCAAGTAATGGTAGTGATGATTTTTTTCTTTGCTAAATGAAGTGAAGAATGAAACTGTAAATATGCAGATGAGCATTTTCTCATTGGGATTAACACTGAATGGTTTTGTGGTCATGCTAATGGGAAGGGAGGATGAAACTATAAAGTTTGTTCCTGTGGCTTTCTTTAATGTTCATATTACTTAAAGACATTATCATTATCTTGCATAACTAAGTTAAATGACTATCTATGTAAATTAGGTACAAAGGAAACGGACTCGCGTGTGAAATGATACTGGAATCATATATGAAGCAAAAAATATATCATAGATAGCACTAATATGACTTTAAAGTAAACATTTTCAGTAGGTATTATTTTCACCATCACCTTAAGATTTGAAAGCTCACACATCCTCAGTCTAGAATTTTGAAATACAAACACCTTTTGGAAGTGTCAACATTTACCTTGTTAGAGGTTCCTGCTTCAAAGGTCAATGTTTCATATTTTAAAGTGCAACATAAACTGTTCAAATTTAATTATCCCAGAGAAAACTAGTGCATTTCTCATCCAAGTTGGAGGTATTTGTATAAATTGTCAGTTGTTTTGCTAAACTTAGTCATTTAAATTGCAGCATGTCCATACCTTGTTATTCACACTATTTATACAGTTTGCAATGACCATATAAAGTGCCTCCCTATTGTTTAATTTGTCATACTGAAGAATTAAAAAAAAAATAGATTATGCAGGTCAGAAACCTGAGGAAATATTATGTACTTTATAGAACATGAAGTCTTTGAAGTGTGCATGTGACTTTTGATGTTCTCCTGTTTTGAATAGTGTGAGCATTTGGTTCCAGAGTGGGAATTTTATTCTAACAACTGCACCTATGTGCAGCGTTTAACTAGATGTTTCTAGTTTTTTCTGTCAATAAGGGCAAAAAAGGATCTAAAAGGAGAATCTCTAGTTTTTATTCAATTTAAAGTAGAACCCTCTGGATAAAAGTTAGAATGGAAGTGAATCAAAGATATTTGTTAGGAGCCTTTAACAGAGTGCTTAATCATCCAATGTGCAGAAGGGACCAATAAAAATAATAGGAAAGTAAACCTTTTACTGTACAGAAGGGGCTTGCTTTGGGTTTGTTTGAACAATACTGAAAGTGGAGAAAATGTCCCTTTTGCCCGTCAAACTGAATGGTGGCTTGGATAAAAATGGGTCATTTCTAAACAATTGTTGCTACGCATTTGGTAATAGAATATTTTTCTAAAACAAGAAGGTGAATTATGCAGCTTACATCATTAGAGCCTTTGGGTTTGTGGATTTCTACTTATAGATCTGCCACAGGTCATGTCAATGTGTTGTTGGCATGCGCTAATGTGAGGACATGCTCAAGCTTGACTTCAGGCTTGAATACATGCATGTGGGAGTGTTTGTTTAATCATGGATGATAATATTTGTATGTGCATGCAGAAACATGCCAAATGATAGAGTGTTATGGGTCAGTTTGTGCTTTTCTGTAAGTCTGCCTTTTTCCACATATTTTGTGCATTATCAGTGTGTCTGTGTGCAGATGTGTTTGAAAGCAGATTCTGCACGCCTTTTGTTCTGCGTCCCAGAGCAAGTGACAACAAGGTCTGGAACTATTATCTGTTATGTTGTGCAGAAAGAGGAATTCTGGTGTCAGGTGGCGTCTCCATTCGTGTCATCAGAGGTGCCAGACTGTCAGCCATGCCTCTGGTATGCATCATTCAGCGTGCACATTCTTCCTCGGTGCATGTCTATGTGAGACGTGTGACATGCAGAAGTGGAGTTGTGTGGTCACTGACTTGTCTTTTTCAGGCAGGTGGGCAGAAGGTCTGATTGAAGTCTAATGAGTGTCACATGCTATTAGACACACACATAAACCCACCACAGCTCCCGACAACAGCTACAGGCACTGATGTATTGATCTCAGCAGGAACCTCTACTACTCTTGTCAGCTCTGGACAGCAAAGCTAATTCACACCACACTCTCAAGATAATGAAATAAATAAACTCAACAACACACAAAGTCAAAGCTAATGGTATGTACTGTAATGAATTTATCATGCTCTCTCATTAGGAATTAGTTGGTCTGCTTGTTTTCTAAAAGGAGCAGCTGCAGGGCATAAAATATATCCTTTGAACAGCTTATTTATTTTGGGGATCAAGCTGAATGAAAGCAATGCAGCAATTATACAAACACTGCATAATCAAAAATAATGTTTGCAGTACAATAAAAAAGTATCCACATCTTTCTTGCATTTTGTCACTGTAAAACCCACAAACAGCAATATGTAACATCAACACAAAGTCTTGTATGATGGGAAAGTGGAAGAAAAAGGAGGCATAATATTTCTTACACTTAAAAATCTGAAATAAACTGACATGCATTTGCTTTTGACTCTTCGGGGAGTGATGAGATAAAGAAGCACCTTTAGCTGCAATAACAGTTAGAAGTCGTCTTTGCACACCTAGAGACAAAACATTTTTGCTCATTGTTTTTTGCAAAATTGCTCAAGCAAAGTCAGACTAGATAGAAAGTATTTATGAACAATTGTCAGTTCCATCACTGCCATTAAAATTGATTTTGGTTTGAACTTTTACAAAATATTATAAAACTATGCTTTTATCTAAAGGGTATTTTAGTTCAGGTTGCATGTTTGAAGGTGAACCTGTGCCACAGCCTGAAGTTCTTTTTTTGTCCCTAAAAGATTTAATGTTTTGTCAAGAAGTCAAATTTGGCCTAAAGTCATCAGAGCACTTTTGTCCATGCTAGCTGTGTCTCCTCCTATATGACTTGGGACAAACATTAAACAGGTTGTACAACTTTGTCTCTGACCTGTCTAATGTATCCTTTGGTCTGTCAAGCTGGTTTTTCAATAAGGTTCACTGAAAAACCTCTGAAACCTTGACAGAACAATTGTATTTATACTGAGATAAAATAGACGGACTCTATCTACTAAATAAGTGATTTGGAAGAAAGTTATAGCACAAAGGTTTTGGTTTTAACATGACAAAATGTGGACAAGTTCAATGAGTATTTATGTAAACGTACATAATTTACCAAAACCAATCCCTTCTTTGTCCTTTTCTCTTTTTACTTTGTGTTTGATAGAATTGTTTATGTCAGAATAACTGTTTGTTTATTCTACACTACATTGTGCATTAGCTGGATTTCCTAAATCTGTTAAATTGTTAGCTATAAAAATGAAATCATGATACATATTTTTAAAGTATTGAGCAACATCATTCCACCTTGTTTCATCATTTTGTCAGACACAGTAAACATCTGGAGAAGATTTTCTCATTTCCATTCGTAAATGGCAGACAGTTTGACAAATTAATGCAATAGATACAGAAGCTGACAGTAGCTAAAGGATTTGACATGCTTCTCCCTGTCTGTGTATGGCCTCTGTTTAGATGTCAGCAACAAGAACTACAAGAATTTATGCTATTTTTGAATCAGCTACTTTTCTTCCACAATTTGTGGCTTGACTCACAAACCTGTTTATCTGATTTGTGCTTGGCACTGCTTTTATTATCAGCCCTGCATTGTTCGGCCTATGGACACCAAGGCGAAATCAAATGATAAATCTAGGCTGCTTATATTCTGCAAGAGGTTCTGAAGGACCCTCAAGCGCAGTTGAATGGAGAGTTGACCAAACTGGGAACTATGAAGTTACTCATTGAAGCTGTGGGAAACATGAAAATTTAAATGTCAGATATCAACAATGCATGAGCTGATGGAGCACATAATTGAGGATAAAGGCTACTTTAAAATGCCTTCACTAACTCAAGTGGAATCATTCAACTTTGCTTGACCCAGAATGTTGAATGGTAAACAAAACAGACTCAGATATTAACTTTATTATGTTGGTTTGTTCTGAGAAAAATATTTTTGTTTCCTTCTTACATTGAGCTGCAGGAAAAATAAGGTTTCCACTGGAAATGTTTTCTTACTTAAGGAAAAGCCCAGAAAACCTCATCTGCTTTTTTTCACCTTTCTCTTCCTCCTGCAGTGCTTCTCCTCTCTGCTCTGCCTGTATTGATAGGTTGGAACATTAGTGCCTCTGTATGGACGATTGCCCTCTGATTGATTTCTGTCATACAGCCTTTCTGCACTCGGAGGCTGTTCAGTGGAGATAAATGATCTTGGCACAACAAAATCTCAACTCCGCCATCTGGGTCTGTGTCCCTGCTCAGTTTCCTACATCTTTTTTTCTGTTTTATCTTTTCTTCCAAGAGATTTCTATTTTAAATGTTTCTGTAGCCTCAGAGGACCTTTTCTGGTTCCAATGGTTATCCAAAGTTAGAATGTAATGTCTACTGAGGATTTTAAAAGCAGGTTGGTTATTAAAAATAAAATCTCAGGCAAATGACCAGCAATCACTATGAATGGGTAAACATCATGACTGTCAGATGCCTAACAATGCTTCCCACACCATCACCCCATACAGACTACTCTGTGATCATAAAAAGTGTAAAATGTATAAGAACTACAATCCCATAAAGATACATATACAAGTTTCAATGAGTTCTTTTTGAATACCTTTAGTTTGTGAGAACAGCATAAGCTGGAAATTAATGTTTTTATTCTATCATATAAAAAATTTACAAAGCACTAAACAATTTCAATTCATCTGTACTTTTGACATCAGATGTAGGATTCGGTTAACTGCTAGTCTTTTCAATCTGTTCTGTTCTTATGCAAATATGTTTGACTCTATATGTATTCTACAATACTTAATCAGACTGTGTGGATTTTTAATTTTACTATAAATCTATTTAACAATTATATGACAAAGTGGAATGAATTAAAAATAAATCTAATTGGACTACGACTAAACATAACTATAAATAAATGAATTAATTTTTCCAGTTTTTATATAAACACCATAAATTAGACTGGTGCTGTATGAACAGAACGCTCCTTTAAGATCTACACATGTTTTACAAACATGACTCGACAATCAGCTACAAGGTGACAACATTGCTGTTTCACAACAAATGTACTTGTACTGAATAAGTTTCAGCAAGATAATATTGGGGAATTTTTCAACAGATTTTATGAATGCGCTCATGCCAAATCAGCTCAACTGTATGCCATGCACCTTTGCTTTTGTAACAACGGCTGCACATTTTGAAAGCACACATACGCCTGTGAGCTTGCTGAATTAAAATCTATGATATTTAAGAAAAAATTGGATCCATAAAGCTTGGTTTATGGTTTATGGTAGCTAAAATCTGACAGGGGCTAAACATTTTGGGTTTTCCTGTCAGTTTTTTACAATAAGGTGATCAGCATGCTCAATCTGTAGTTACTTTGCGCAGCTATACAGTGTTAAATTAACTATTTTTTATTTGAAATGTATATGTTGTAATCTTTAAGATGACATGGTCCTCCCTGTGTCACATCATTCTGCCATAAAATCATTGGTAAAATAGGAAAAAAAATCTACTTTCTGGGTCAGGATCTGTATGAGCATAACAAAATGGATTCTATTTTAGTTCAGAAACTCAAATACAGACTAAGGGCACAGAGAAGATCTAAGGTACGTGTCAGCTCTAGTTTTTCACGGAGAAACAAAAGAGGAATCTCATCTACGTTTGATTTCCTCTCACATTTCCCTGCTACTAAGTCACATAATTTGTACAAAGTTTTTGACTAAACTTTACTCTCAAACTACGCGTCTATGCTTGAAAACTGGTTGAATCACATCAATGAAGTGATTTTTGTCTACATTTATTTGCTTCCAGAAGAGGTCAGGACAATATTAATTAAATTTGGCAGTGACTCAGTATCTTATCCAAGGACACTTCACCATGACAAATGCTGGTCAAATCATGTGTCTGCTTTACATCTCTCCTGTCTACTATTTAGCTTTGAGAAGATTAGCTTGGTTGGTCAGCTATTGATTAAACTGTCTGTGTTCCTGAAATGGAGATCTGGGCAAAGATGTCAGTTTTCAAATAATAATGTTCCTTTTCAGGATGCAATGGGCTGTTTCTTCCTATAAGCATCTTTTTGGTTGAAACAATATTTGCAAGCTTGGCATAATAGATAACAAGAATGAAGAACTACATCGCCTCCTTCCCACTCATTTTTCTTCTCGCCTGTCTTTCTTGCATTGCTAAATTATTAGTCTCTTGCACAGCGGTGTAAAATGATGCATTTGTGTGTTGAGCTTCATAAAACAATTTGTTTTTATCTGCCAGCATTTTCTCTCTTCTGTATGTTTTGTAGTGTTTTTCATGGCTGCATCACATTGTTTTGTATTGTTTATTTGGTTGAATGACATTTTTTTTCATCCTCAAGTACAAGTGTTGCACATTGTTTCAGAGCAACACTACATGAGAAAAGTACCTTACGTAGATATATTTTTCCTTTTTTTATTTCTATCCTTCCCTCTGAATATCACTTCCTCCTGTCAGTTTGTGCTTTAGGACATCAGCAAACTCCTTCATCAGTTAAAGCTTTATGTTTCTGCATATGTACAATCATTAATTGCACATTTACTATGCAAATTCACCAACTGTCACAGAAACATAAACACTTGGTAAAAGGTTTTCTTTGAGATCAAACAATCAATTCTGGCAAAATGCCACTCAGATTGTCAAGCCATGCTCTTCAATCTATTTATAGTTAAAATCAGCAAAAATCAGCATGTACATATTTGTTGCAGTATATTCAGGATTCAAAAATCTATGTTTTAAATTTTGTCAGAATCTAAATAAAAATTATAAACACATTCCAGAATTTATCAACGCAAGCTCTGTTAAACATCCAATCCAGTGATGAACATCTTTTAACAAAAGAATATAAAATAAACAGAATTACTAAAATTTAAACCCCAAAAACACAGTTAGGATTCCAGAGGAGAAAATATCTTTTTAAAGGGTTTTTTTTATTATTTGAGAATAGTTAGACAGAAAAGTGGGTAATGAAAGAGCGGGAAGACATGTAGCAAAGGTCATCAGGCTGGTAATCGAACCTGCAACATGTTCCTTAGGTGAGTTGTGCACTATCCCTGCGCCACCACAGCACCCAGAAGAAAATATCTTATTGGTCAACAAGGTTCACAAACACTGCAACCTTTTTCACTTTGGTGCCTCAAGCTTGATAATGCGAATAGTTTGCAAAATCTGGTGATATGAATGACAACAGAAAAGGTAATTTCTTATACTTAAGGTTTGGAACACATTACATAAATTTGCTGTTTGACAAATTATTCAAAATGACGACTCAATTTGTCTCATTGAAGTGAAAATTTCAAAAATGCAGGATGAAATAAGAAGCTTAAAAAAATAATTTTAAGAAAACTAAATGAGATGTTTCTGTCCATGGTGTAAAAAACATTCAGAGTGATCTAATTTCAAGGCCTGGAAAAATAATAGGAAAAATGTTTTTTTTAAGAAATAATAAATAAAAATTGTTCTAGATTAAGTGTATCATTAATCTTCATCTCAGTTTATTATATGTAGACAGTTATGTAAAATACAAGTAGCTTCAGACCCTAAACCCATTTTTTAAAATGTAGTTGAATTTGTGCTTGTTTATGCAAATGTTCTCATGTGAGCTCAAGTTACATAACATGACTGTGACAGGAAATCCTTGCTCTCATTGAGAACAAAGAATTTTCAGGAGAGAAACCCAATTACAGTTGATCAACTTCAGCTGTGCCACCTACACATGAAAAGGTTTTTAAGCATCAGATAGTGATTGCATTTTCAGGTAGCAACAGGAGCCATGGGTTGTGTTGGAATCCTGTTCACTTGTGTGGTGGCTGTGTGCCTTCACAAAGGTTTGTATGCTCTCTGTTTCTCTTTTCAAGGTTTGTATGTAATTGTTGTAGTGCAATGTGGCTTACTGGTGCTTTAAAAAACATCCAGACCATTTTTTAAGAACACATATCATGCTAAATCCACCTTTTTAGCCTTTTTTTGTTTTTTAACTTATCTCCTGGCATTGTGTAGCATCTTATTTTGGGTAAGATTTCAGTCAATATCTCTCTGTTCACTGTGACGTTTCTATGATGCCACTGCATTTGCTGTGCAACTTCTAAAAGGTTGAATGGTAAATGACTAAATCCAACTTCAGTTGTGCTGAAGTTGCATGCAGACAAGTCAAAAGGCTCATTCTGCTGTACTCTCTGCCCCCAGGGAGTGTAGCCACATAGGTTGAATTTGTTTTGGCACACTTGCGAACCACTGCCTCTGTATTGAGGAATTTTCAAAAATACTTTCTATGAAGAGGTCAGTTCCTCTTTGTTTCTGAGACTGGGGGGGACACAGCAACGCCGTTGGCTCTAAATGAAGCTAAACTGACAGCAAAGCTGTGTTGAGACATGAATAATATACACCATGGCCTTCGGTTTCTGCTCAGAATGGGTAAATTAGGAGTTAAGAAAAACAAAGGAATTGAGACCAAAGTATCTGAGTTCTACATTTTATAGCAAAGTGAATGATGTATAAAAGGATTTAAAAGCATGATATGTCCACCTTAATGAGATCTGAACAACCATTTCAAATGTACAACATAACTAAATCTTGTCCATAGGATCAAGTTGGCTGCTCGCTAGAGATGGTGTGCAAAAGATTCAAGACGGTAAGTTGACAAGTGAAGCCATCTTTTAAAAGTGTCAGGAAAATAACAATGTGCTCTTATTTGCAGAATTGTCAGAAAATTCTATTTCTCTGAAGAGGAGCACTGTCATTCAACTAACAATGACTTTTATGTTGAAGCATCAAGCTAAAGAAGGTAAGGTCTGAAATGTTTTTTTAAATGGACCTAAAGGTTATGGTGGGAGAGTGGCAACCTAGGCTACTAAAGTAAAGAAAAGGGGGAGAGAGAGTACTGCATGTATGCAAATTAAATCAATCAGTGCAAATGGAAATTGATGCAGTGGCTTTGATTAGATGCCGCCCACAACGTGTTCAAGCGACCCGCCCACAACGTGTCAAGCGACGCCGCCACAAACGTGTCAAGCGACGCCGCCCACAACGTGTCAAGCGACGCCGCCCACAACGTGTCAAGCGACGCCGCCCACAACGTGTCAAGCGACGCCGCCCACAACGTGTCAAGCGACGCCGCCCACAACGTGTCAAGCGACGCCGCCCACAACGTGTCAAGCGACGCCGCCCACAACGTGTCAAGCGACGCCGCCCACAACGTGTCAAGCGACGCCGCCCACAACGTGTCAAGCGACGCCGCCCACAACGTGTCAAGCGACGCCGCCCACAACGTGTCAAGCGACGCCGCCCACAACGTGTCAAGCGACGCCGCCCACAACGTGTCAAGCGACGCCGCCCACAACGTGTCAAGCGACGCCGCCCACAACGTGTCAAGCGACGCCGCCCACAACGTGTCAAGCGACGCCGCCCACAACGTGTCAAGCGACGCCGCCCACAACGTGTCAAGCGACGCCGCCCACAACGTGTCAAGCGACGCCGCCCACAACGTGTCAAGCGACGCCGCCCACAACGTGTCAAGCGACGCCGCCCACAACGTGTCAAGCGACGCCGCCCACAACGTGTCAAGCGACGCCGCCCACAACGTGTCAAGCGACGCCGCCCACAACGTGTCAAGCGACGCCGCCCACAACGTGTCAAGCGACGCCGCCCACAACGTGTCAAGCGACGCCGCCCACAACGTGTCAAGCGACGCCGCCCACAACGTGTCAAGCGACGCCGCCCACAACGTGTCAAGCGACGCCGCCCACAACGTGTCAAGCGACGCCGCCCACAACGTGTCAAGCGACGCCGCCCACAACGTGTCAAGCGACGCCGCCCACAACGTGTCAAGCGACGCCGCCCACAACGTGTCAAGCGACGCCGCCCACAACGTGTCAAGCGACGCCGCCCACAACGTGTCAAGCGACGCCGCCCACAACGTGTCAAGCGACGCCGCCCACAACGTGTCAAGCGACGCCGCCCACAACGTGTCAAGCGACGCCGCCCACAACGTGTCAAGCGACGCCGCCCAGCCCACAACGTGTCAAGCGACGCCGCCCACAACGTGTCAAGCGACGCCGCCCACAACGTGTCAAGCGACGCCGCCCACAACGTGTCAAGCGACGCCGCCCACAACGTGTCAAGCGACGCCGCCCACAACGTGTCAAGCGACGCCGCCCACAACGTGTCAAGCGACGCCGCCCACAACGTGTCAAGCGACGCCGCCCACAACGTGTCTAGCGACGCCGCCCACAACGTGTCTAGCGACGCCGCCCACAACGTGTCTAGCGACGCCGCCCACAACGTGTCTAGCGACGCCGCCCACAACGTGTCTAGCGACGCCGCCCACAACGTGTCTAGCGACGCCGCCCACAACGTGTCTAGCGACGCCGCCCACAACGTGTCTAGCGACGCCGCCCACAACGTGTCTAGCGACGCCGCCCACAACGTGTCTAGCGACGCCGCCCACAACGTGTCTAGCGACGCCGCCAAAAACTGATGAGATTTTCTATGGGTGCAAATTCTTCTAAATGGATTTGTAGACCATTAAGCTTTATCCTGTGCCACATTAAATCATGCTACATTGGTAATATTAAACTGTGGATTACTTAACTTCTATATAGTTTGACTTTTTTTTGTCCACCTCCAGTTTATATTCCAAACTGCAGGAAAAATTGGGCATGACATTTATAATCAGTATCTAGCCAATATTGTATTTTTCCTATATTTTCAACACCATGCAAAACTACCATGCCACCTGCATTGCTTCAGTTTAAAACTCAGTCTGGTGCTACATCAGTGTCACATGACCAATTTTGATTAAACTGTTTCAGAACTGGGCCAAATGACCTTGGAAATAAAAAAGTGGTCACTAATTGACTTTGCATACAAGTATATTCAGCTGCAATTAATTCTGGACAGAAGTGATGAGGTCCAAAATTTGATGGTGCTATTTTGCTTCCAAAACATGAAGGTCTATATTTAAAACTGCATCTTCAGAGAAACTGCCTAGTCAATACAAAAGTACAAATGAAGTGGTTTGGTTTCACACACAAAATATAGGACTAAATGTTTGCATGCAATACATATTGTGAATAGTAAACAAGGTTTCATTAGGTTTAAAGGCCTATTGCAAATGTATGTGGAATTTTGCAAAACATTGCTACCTGGCCTTCACAGATTGAAAAACATCATTGTAAATGTTGAATGGATTTTAAGTTTTTGAATACATTTTTTTTTTTTTTTGCATATTTCACTGGGGCCTGACCCTAAAAAATACAAATAAATGAGAAACATAAGTTTAAAAATGTGGCTGCTCAGGACTGAGCACTCTTGCAAACATAATGAAACATGCTGATGGTACCAGACTGTGCAGGCGTGCCACTGATTGCAGCTGTCTCTGTTTACTATGAATCCCAGGAGGTTAGGCACTCTGCTAGAGGAACATCCCAGAACACTGGCTGTTTTTTATCAGCAATGACACCACAGTGTTGAGTCAATTAAATCGCACAACTTGTGTGCCAAGATGCTACAGAAAATCTTAGTGAATAAATTTATTTAACTTTGTGGAAATATCTAAAATGAAAGATTTAAACTTGTATAAGAGTCTTTCATCTTATTTCCCTAAAATATTTTCAAGATATATTTTTTACATACTGGAGTAAGAAAATGGTCAATCTCTTTCATGCAAGAACAATTGTATTTAAATAATTCAGTCTGTGGACTGTGCAAACAAAGTTATCAAGTGATTATGCAGCAGTTGTGTTGTCCATCTTGTGGTTGGTGTGTATGTGGATGAAGTGACTGTTTGGAGAGTTAAATTATCATAAACAATCATTACTGACATATTCCAGATACAATACATAATTGATTCAGTTGGCAGATTTTGATGTCAGTTGCAACACATCCATCAATGACGAAGCAAGCATAACAAATATGAACTCTTCTGCATTACAGGTTTTTAGAGGACTTAAAGGTTTGATAGGTCTGCTATGAGAGAAGTGCTCAGTGTCAAGAAGAATAATTGTGAGCAGGAGCACATGCTTCAAGTTTTGGAATGATTGTGATTTTGCAGTCCTGCATGCAAAACGTCTCTCCGAAGAATGAAGAAGTGAGAAAAGATGTTGCTTTAGTCAATGTTCTGTTACAGATTTTTCACCAGCCAGAGGGAAACACCAGAATTGCATAACATCAGTTTGCTGTGATGTGCATTTTATTCTTTGTTTTGATTTTTCTTTTCAATAAAGTTTGTGTTTCAAATGGTTTACATCATTTCACTGATTTACCAAAATTCAAAGGTTGAACATGTTTAAGAAATAAAGTGTCACAATATAAATTTATTTTACGTATAGCAAACAAATCAGCTAATCTAAATTGTTTTAATTTTATTTGGGCCAGCAATGACTTTTCATAAGACAAAATTAAATAAACCATAATAACACCTAAATGGAGGATGAGATGTAACATCATTTTAGCCTTTAATCTGAACTATGTGACATTTCTGGCTGTTTGTCATTAAGGCAGAAACACATTTCTGAGTTTATATGAGTCCATCAAAACCACAACCTCGAGGTTGTCGCTACTGAGTGTCGCAAACAGCATCATTGGATTGTCGACCACAGCTCATGGCTGCCCACATTCCTGCCCATATTCACCCCATAATAGTAAAGAACATACTGCAATTTAGATGTTCCCTACTTGGATGGTACCAAACCAGACATTATTGTTTAGAGTAAGACTGGACAATGAAAAATGGGCTTTAAGGCTGTAATAATTTACAAGAGAAGCATTCTCATGGTAATATAAAGACGGAAAGAAAAGAAGAACCTGTATGACCAAGGTAACAAATTTCATTGATGCTATTCTGCAAATAAAATCACAATTTATGGGATCTCATGTCCATGAGCTTTCTCTTGAAACAAAAGAAGCTGAGAGTTATTTTTCCTCTTTACAGTTCACTTTAAGTATTTTCTCTATGTTACAAGCATGAGTCTGAATATTAGCGGTGAAGAATGTTTCATTGCTATTGTCCCATTTCACCTGAAGTATTCTCAGTAGGGAAGATTTCAGGAAAACAGCTCAAAGTGGGATATGGAAGAAAAGCATGGTCGGTGAACTGGAAAGAATCTGACTTTTCCTTCAGGGAAGGTGGCATTCTTCATTGCTGTAAATCTCTGCATGTTTGTGCTCTCTCCATCTAGGCGCTCATTGTATTGCTGAATTGCATGTATTTGTTGAGTGTGAAGCAATATCTTCACTTTTTATGGGACCGCTTTGTTTTAAGTAATCACTGAATCTCTCCAAGAGCACTCATGATGAGACAGAGAAACTGGTGAGAGGAGAGACTAAATTAAATCAGCTCACATAAAGCAAAGGCTTGTAACCAGATGGGTGCGTGTCGGCTTGTTTGTCAGGGAAGTTTGTCAGTTTGTGCAAACACGTGTGAACAAATGGATCTACAGCGTTATTTCAAATATCCTGGCAGCCATGCCAAATCTGCTGCTGTTAGCATTTGTAAGAATGGTGACAAAATTGGACGGCTGGTTACCAAACCTGGCAGTTCATAGGCTGTGCAGCCTTAAAGGCAAAAGCTTTGAAATCGACTTGGAAGCAGAGCTGTTTGGGAGAAGCACAAGCTCTTGACAGCTTCCCAGGGGCCTCATTAGGGACTCTGTATGACTGGTAGGTGGAGGAAGTAGGACACAGCAACCAAACACAGAGAGACAGGAATATCGCATGTTTATCTCTCTCCATACACATTCATACATAAAGACAGGAGTAGCAAGAGAACCCTATCACAGAGTACAAATGTCTAAGTGGCAGTAAAGTGATGTGTCATTGCTAATGTGTCCACTAAAGACCATCCGTTTGGCAAAAGAAACCTTGGGCAGATTATAAGTAAAAAAAATAAGAGAATGTCACTTTAAATTTCTGTGCCGTAAAAGCTAGAGGAGTGAATCTCAGCCAAAGTGTTCAGAGAGTTTTGCTGCTGTTTTTGAAGTTAGTTGATTCATGGGCTTGCATCATGTGAATGAATTTCAATGTTTGCTGGGTCATTAACTTTTAACAGCTTTTGGCATAGTCAGACTTTCACTTGGTCTGAAGAGTCGGTGTAAGGCTAAGTGTCATTAAGACACTTGCCTTTTTTCAAAGTTCTAGAGTGCATGTAGGTCTCTATTTGATGTGCTTTTAGTTATTCATGCATAAACACACATGTATCTACTTGAATATACTTGAGGCAGGCTGTCTTCTGACACCTTACATTTACCTCTTCCACAGCCTTCTGACATTGCCCCGTGTGCATATGCATATCCAAATGTTTTTTTTTTTATTTTCTATACAAAACAACCATGACAATGTGCAGTTTATTCTTTTGGACTTGCAGACACATGTACACGCCGACAGGAAACCTACATCCTGCTTTAAAATTAAAAGAAATGTCTTCCTGGGAACAATTTGAAGCAGTTTTAAAAAGATTTAGAAATGACTCACTGCAAGTTGTCATACATTCTGATAAAGCAATCCAATGAATGTAATAGATGTATTAATGGTAAGTCACACACGATTTTCTGAATTCATACATCAAAGGTCTAAGAAAGGTGACCTGTATCTGTATTAAGCCCCTTTACTTTTACAACCTTGAAATTTACTGGCACACTAATAATAACTGTAAAGCCCTCAGCAATTTGGGAATAATAATAAAAATGACAAGGAGAACATTAACCTGGGATGCAGCCAAAACGCCACTGCAACTCTGGAGGAGCTACAAAGATGAACAGCTCAGATGTGAGGATCTGTCGATAGGACAACTACAGTATCATTCATAGGATCTGACTTTCATGGAAGAGTGGTAAGAGAAAAGCCATTGTTGAAAGACAGTCATAAGGCTTCCTGTTTAAAGTTTACCGCAACCCATGTAGGGACAGTCATGCAGGGGAAGGTGCCCTGGTCAAATGAGAGTGTATGAAAAAGTTAAAAAATAACCAAAACATAAATAAACTTAAAACTAAAACATACAGATCTAAATTTAGATTGGAAATGCACACATATTCATCCTCTATTTTTTTCTTGATTATGTTTCTGTAACATTTCTTGTAAATCTACCACTTTATCTCAGTATTGCTGCCACCTCCAGTCATCACACACTGGCTAATGTTGTTTAAAAGTGAACTTTTACATAACATTAAAAATGTCTTTTTTTAGATAAATGTCAATTTCTTCTTCAGTTGTTTCCTCTTTCACAGTGTGTACCATTCATCCTGGTGTATCACATAGCAAAAAGCTAAAGGTTGTAATGTGACAATAGATGAAACAAGTAAAAGTGTATGAACACTTTTGCAAGGCTCGGCAAGTGTATGGACAGAAGGATCTTAAATAAGGAAACGGGATTACCACTGCAATAAAAAAAACACCTTCCACAGTCTTTTTCCGTTTTTACAAACATTTTGTAAGAAAACGAAAATATAGCATGAATGTTGAAGTTATTAGTGAACTTATTTGCATGTCCTTAAAGAGTTATATTGTGTGAGATTTACATCCCTGTAGCAAGAAAACATATCTCTGTTTTGCTGCTCTTTCTGTTGTATGAATTTGTAATATATCGCTACATTTTGAAGGCTCTCCATGAACTACTTCATCATCATCAACTTGGCTGTCCTTGTGAGATATAGGCCTACTACAAGCCTAATCTTCTAATGGCTAAGTGGTCTCCTCAGTGATGACAGGGTGGAATCGATAAGAGGCACAAAGCTAAACGACACGTCCTGCCGTTTCTGTCTATCTCTCTTTGACTCCTTCTCATTCTCAGCCCATTTTGCTTCTCCCCCCCTCCTCTGTTTAAATTCACAGTATCCTAGGCAACAGTTTTTCAATCTCAAGCAGTAGTGAAATGAACGCTGCTTTAATTTGTCTTTATTACTGCTTGGTTGGTCTTTTTTTCTCTCTCTCTTTCACAATATTTTGCACATGCTCAATATGAAATAGCAGGCAAGGTTTACAAAATGTCTTTCCACGCTCCAACGGCTTAGAGGTAATCAATGTAAACCAGGGTTCTCAATCAGTGCCACTAATTTACCCCCACCAGCTCCCATCAGGCCGAAATGATGCATTATTCGCCTAATGTCATAGAGTGGCCTCTCAGATGAACGGCTCTTTAATGGACCTTGATGACTGATGGAAATGCTGGGAACATTATACTTGAGAAAGGCATAGATGAGAAAATGTATGAGAGGCGCATCAGACACATCTTGACTATTTGGCAAAATGAGGCCAGTTGGATTAATTGTTTTCCTCACTAGAAATAAAGAAATGGAAGATAATCTAAATGTCTCCAGTAGTGCCTACTTCTACTTCCTTGCCTTTGCTCTTGTTTTAGCATAAACAAATGAGCATTGTCATGAGCACCAGTTGTCATAATCACATGCTTGAGTGGCATGCATTTGGAAGCATATGAAAAACCCTCTTACAGTAGGCCTTCACTGTTGGTGAGCAGTTCTCTGACAACCCACACAGCGTTTTGATAAATGCATGTTCATTCGAAGTGTTTAAATGAAATGCACCTTTTACTTCTGAGCTCCAAGAATATATGCATACACTCATGCAAAACAGCAAATGAGTACATTCCCCTGGGAGAATTATGTAGAGTTGAAAACCTAATTTGAAGCTTGCAGCTAGTGGTTGCACCAGATTATCTCCCAAAGCAGGGCTAGAAAATTGTAGCAATCACTGATTTCTAGCACAGTGCAGAGTTTTATATCACTGTGTCACAACTGACCAAATGCCAGTTAAAACAAAAAAAGAAAAAAAAAAAAACAGGAGAGTGGGGAGAGGAGAGGATGGATGTTCTTTCCCATGACACAAAAAGCAAACAGTCAAAGAAGTTCAAGAAAAAGAAAAAAGAAAATAATACAGAATAGGAATTTGAGTTCTCGAGAAGCGAGCTTTATCGCTTCTCAGAGCTTTATTAACTGATATAGCTTTATCACATGAGCTATATCAGTCGATGCCATCTGTCCACAAGAAAACACTGTGGGATCTAAAGCTTCTGATGCGTAATACATAAAATCCTTTGATTTGCTGTTTGATGGGCGATGCTTCAAATTTAATCTGGAAAACAAGCCAATAACATGTCAGGAGTAGCACTACAATAAAGGTGGACAAACCTCTGAGCGCATATAACAGAAATCAATAAAGCTCAATGAAGTAGTATATTTATGATCATATATGAAAATAAAGCATTTTTACCAATTTTTAAAAAATTTTGCATATTTAATTTATTTTCTGCACATTGCCAGTTAACGCTTATACTATTATTTTCTTGATCTGCTGTAGATTTATTATTTATTTATAGTATTAGTCAGTCAGTTAACCAACACCAGTACATTAGTGTCACTTTTAAACATAATGCACTGTTTCCTGTCAATCAGCCACCACACATTGTCCACACTGACAGTATAAGAGCACAGGGTTGCTTGATGGATGACAACCCTCATTTAAACACAGATGAGTTTTTGCTAAGTGGTTCTTTTTGGTCTCAAGTATATGCTCAGCAGTGAAGGAGAAAGGAATGCGCTGATTAAACATAATTCAGTGAAGCGTTTTCCTCTGCTGCATACAAAAATGATAACGTTAGTGCCCAAAGCTCTTTAGGATCATGTATTACATTAGTATACATGAATACAATTGTTTTTACAAAGTAATGACTAGATGTATGTTTTCAATATTGAGCTTTTACAAAAACTAAAGTTTAAAACAGTAGGAAGTAAGTTAATGATGAAATGATAGTAAATTACTCAAATTTGAATATTACAGAGTAAATGTACTATAGTTTTCTGTAAGCCAGTGTGTTTTGAAGTGATATTACATCCATTTGTTGCTGATGTTTTACCATGTGGTCCAGGATGTAAAATTGTGTGCCGGTATTTTTACATCAATATTCAGAGTTGATTCAACAGAGGTCTATTCTGAAAGCAGATATAACACACACACATATAACACGCTGCTATGATGTAGAATAAGTAAACAGGACATCCAGACACAATCTGAGCTTCCAGGCTGATGAATGAAATGACTTACAGAGGACACAAGCTCTGTGACACTGATGGACAGTCTGATATCACCTCCATAATCTTGCCCCCACTCCTCTCTCTCACACACACACACACACACACACACACACACACACACACACACACACACACACACACACCCACACCCACACACACACACACACACACACACCCACATCCCCACACTGATTTTTCTTTCACTTTCATTCTTCACTCTTTCCTTAAAGTTTTTTACTCTCACTATGTGACTCACACTTTTTGTCTGAGCTTCTTTTTTTCATTTCTCTTTTCTTCTCTTGGTACTCTTTCTCTCAATTGTTTATCTCTTATTTCCTCTTGTCCCTTTGGCCTTTTATGTCATCTCACTGGAGTTTTTTTCTGATTGCATCTCCATCACCCTCTCCTGCTCTGTCTGTCCCTGTCACACTGTTGTTCCACTCCCTGTCCTTTCTGTCGACACGAATGCACAAAAACTGCAACCACTACTTCGTGTGGAGAGCACAAGGTAAAAACAGGCATTCAGCAACAGTCAGATGAACATGAATAAAACATAGTTGTCTGACTCTCCTTCATTGTCTCCAGCAACACACAATCTGAAGACAGGTGTTTCATTTTCTGCAGAATCTTATTTCTCATTTCACTGTATTTCATTTAAGCCTTTCCTTTGTCAAGTAAATTTAGCCACTGAATATGTAAGAAAATTTAAGAGCTTCCCTTAAGCTATGATGACAGTCCATCATATTCTTGCTTAATAATTCCAGCAGAACGTTTCACCTGTCTTCTTGGCATAATTAGTAGAGTTAATTTAAACTGTCTGGTTTTAAGCACAGTCCTCATAATTTCCTGGATCATTGCAATGTTAGCCTGTTTTATCCATTTTAAAAAAATAATTAGGTGTGATTTGGGGATCATTGTCCTGGAAGTCATCAAATCAAGTGATCAAGTTGATCATAATCTGGGAACTGTTGAAATATCACTATTTCTGTCAAGCAAGGTCAATGTCAACTTGAACTGTGATTGTGCCAATCTAGAAAGAAAAACCTGTAATCTGGAGCTATCCACATAGATAAGCCAGATGCAATTTGGATACATATTTGCTAAATATGCCAAAGACTGAACAAAAAAATCTTTGAAGGCATCAAAATGCAAAACCTGAAAACACTTTAAAAACAACCAAATATCAAACAGAATCATTGTGAAGTCAAATCAGAAGAAGAGGAAGAGAAGAAAAGTGAAAAGAAAAAAGGAACAAGAAATAAAGAAAAGACTTGCGGTAGCTGAAGAATTGACAGCCATAAGAAAACATGGCGGAACAGTCGTTGTTATACTCGGACCATAAAGAGGGACGGACAATGACGGAAAAATTAGAAGCGGCAGGCAAGGCAACACAAAGCAAAAAAAAAAAAAAACGGGAGTTTGGTGTCACCTTTCAACATTGATCTGCTGGTGTGATTCACCTACAAACAAGCAGAGAGTCAGTCGGTAAGGCAGAAACTGTATTATTATTGTGGGATCACTAAGCTTGACTGCTTACATTCTGCTTTAGCTTTAGCCTAGCCACCGACTCGTTAACACCTGTGTTGTCATATCAGATCTTAATTATATTGTAGTTGTGAAATCTAGGATATTAATGGCTGATTTGGGTGGTTGGAAAGATTGTTGGGTTTTGTTTTTTAACTGCTGGATTTCGATTTGACTACTAATTTGTTAAACATATGGGTAATTTAACTGGGTAAAATAACTTGACAATATTTATAGATAAACATTCATGATTAATATCAAAAAGTAAACATTTGTAAATATTAATTTGAAATGTCTAAAGTTAAAGAACTTAAGTTAGTTAATTTGTTCACTTCACTTAGCACTTTGTGGGTTCATGCGCAGTGGTTTATTTTTGTAGTTTGCCCAGTATTTTCTTTGCAGGCTGTGTAAAATTAATTTATGTACACCCAAAAAATACGGGTCTGTAATGTTTATTTTTTCTTTTTTTGAAATTGCTTAAAGGTTTTTACCTGCTTCTGGACCATCTGTAAGAGCAGTGCCCTGACATTGATATATAGATGGAGGATAAACGAAGACAAATACTTGGTCCTTTGAGTGGAATCCTGTTGATAAAAAATCTGTGTTGAAGCCTTTTCAAGTGGGGAAACTGCGCAAAGTAAAGGAGAACTTGACCATCATGCGGTAAGATTCCTTCATTGCCACTTGTGTGTGCGGATTGCACAATATGAACTGAATGATGAAGAATGAGTACTTTGAGGTGACAAATTTTTGTCTTCACCTCAACACTTAGGTCTGATATTTATTTACAGTTGCGTGTTCCAGTGAAAAAACCTCCCAAAAACACATTGTCACTGGTTTTGGGAAGAATTGGAAAGCTTAATATTAAACTATCTGAACTCCATTAATATGCATGGATATTGCTTAAAAGCAGGGTTCATGCCAGGAAACAAAACAAATGTTAAATAAGCTCTACCATTTTTGCTAAACAGAATGATCAGATATGTTCGGTGATAGCTACAAAAACAGTGAGGGTGAAATGTTGTTTTTGATAGAAAAAAAAAATACATTAGTAAAATTGTCTGCCCCATGATTTTCATACTTAGTGATTGTAGACCTCTGCAAGGAACTGTTGGACACAATGTTCACATTGTATGCACATTTTCTAGTTTTTTTATATTCCTTTGCTGGCACACCAGTAAGATCATATTTTGAGTCTTTAGTATGTTCCAACATCATCAGGCGTAAGCCTAAATTTGAATGATCTTGAAGGTTTCTGGTCTACATGGAGCATTTGTGTAAAGCAGCTTGTTCACCCTGACTTCTTACCTGCCAGCTTTTCTCTCTGCCAGCAGATGAACCTGTTTGCTCTTCAGCATAACTCCTCTTATGCAAGAAAATAAAAATAATTTTATTCTTTCTGAAAATATGTAACACTCAATTGAATCTACTGAGATGAAATAATTGTCAATTTTGTCTGCAACCCACATAAACTCAAAGTATTCATCTCACTGTTTCTTTAAAGAGAAGTTGTTTTTTTTCAATGAAGATGCTGCCTTTTTTCCTCTTTCTTTTTTTTTACCTGACTTGTTTTCCATCTGACCTGGTTGAGCTGAAATTGAGAGTATTCCTACCCTTCATGGGTTAGTAAAGTGGAAAATAGCGTGGCACTCTCATAGAGCTTGACTGCATCCCACTGATTAGAGCAATCAATCGAGAGATAAAGAGAGGAGGAGGGAGTGCGTGCGTCCATGTGTTGACAGGAGGCTATTGTGACTAAGCAAAATAGACAACCTCAGAAGACTCTTCAACACACTCCACCTTTCTCTTGTACTTATATGAAGTAAAGAAAACAACAATGCATCAGATTCCAGCAAAAGCCCCTATCTTTTCCCCAGACTTTTTGCAGTGTATGCTTTCCACAGGTCAGTCAGTAGGAAGATTTGATTTGACATTCATAGCTCTCTGCTCTCTGTTGACATATGTATGGTTACCTGTAATGCATTACTGCCCTACTCCAATAAGATGTGGCGCATGGGTCAGGGCTATGGACCACTATGACACATTATTTGAGGGATGAAGCAATTCAGTCTTTTTTTTTTTTTTAACAGTCATGCTTTGTATGGTCTCAGAATAAAATTTCAGACAACATTATAACATTATATAACACCCTGAGTTGCAAAGTCCAGTTAATGGGTCACATTTCATCTTGAATATTACACAAAACTATTTAGAAACTTATCCTCTGATGTCTGTTGAATCATATGGAAGTAAGACTACTGATCCCGTTTTAAATGCTCTCATTCAACCGAATGACTTTGAGGAGTGTAATGATGCAATTCGAGTTTTTTGCAAGTCAATTTTAAAAAAGCCATAGAAACCCAAAGACTCAGAGACAGACAGATGTCTCCACACTTTCATTACTGTAGCTTGAGTTTATCAGACTCAATTTTCTGTCTGGTCTCCCTAAAGCACTGGGAGGCAACACAGAAACATTCAGAGTTTTGAAGCTCTGGTGCATGTTGTGACTTGACAGTCAAGCGCTGGCATGAATTCTGTACGTCTTCTGAGAGCGATATAGTTGCTGGCAAGGGAAGAGATTAGGTTTTGAAGTCAAACACTTGGACTGACAACAACATATTCAGTCTGTAATAAATCACTAAGGTGACCTTTAAAAGACAACTCAACAGCTCCTAATACTAAAAGTTCAGACTTAATGCAAATACTAAAATGATCAGAAGCAGATAATTTAAAAAAGAACAATTCAGTTTCCTCGCTCATGTCTAGTGCTTTTAAGAAAATTGCCCTAGAGTCAAAGGTTGGCTTGTAACAAAACATTTTCTATCATAAAGAAGTTTCAAGCACTAAGGCCAGAAGTTTACAACTCAGCAGTCATATTACAGTCTTTCTTTTGAGTAAATCATTCTACAGGAGCAATGTTCAGATAGATGTTGAATGATTTATTCTTGGTAGTAGACTCTGTGTCAGCTACTGTTTTATTGCTGCTGATTCTGAGCAAAGTTTTAGACACAGAAGACCAGACTGGACAGACCTCTGAATAGTTTAGCTACTCAGGTCAGGTTTAAGGCTTTTTGTTCTTTAAATGGGGAGGAACACCTGAATCAAATGGATGAATTGCCTAATCAACATGACAAAATGATCTTCAAGGACTGGAGTTGAACAACCCTTTACAAATATTAAATCCGCCACTGTATTTTTCAAAGCTGGTGATGCCCCATACATGTGCACAGAGTTCCCAGGGCAGTTTGTCAAAAGAACTGTTGGCAAGGTTTCATTTTTTCTTTCTTTTCCATTGACCCTCAATCTACCACTAAACAGTACAGTTAAGCCCAAGATGTTTAATAACCTCGTCATTTTCAAATATTTTGAACATATTTTTAAAAAGGTTTTTTTTTTAAACTGGAGCGAATATTAACAATTTGAAGTGTCCCAACTGTTGAGTCCTGACTTGAATCTGAGAGAAAACTTGTGAAGAGAACTAAGACAGACATTTGTTTTAAATAAAATGTTGATACACTGATAAATTATTCATTTAAAAAAAATTAATACTCCTTTTCAATGCTTAATTGTCTTTATTAGGACACTTACCCCCTATCTGAAATAAGCTTCTTATTGAATAATTTTACATTTAACATTATAAGGGGTATGAATACTTTTGGAATTAATTGTATACAAGACAAGAAAATGTTCAGATAATAAGTTAAGTCAAAATTTAACATGGGAGATGGGCATGTCAATATTTATTTGTAGTATTTCATAATTATGTTTCATTTCAAAACATTGTTTTTACCCTTATTTTAACATGTTTTGTTAGAATTGTTTTTTTTTAATTAATATTGCATTTTGAACAAAGTCATTATTATTGTTTAATTTGCACAACCACTTAACATCACACTGCAATATTCTGTTCAATCTTGGACTCATTATAATGTAAAATGCTTTCTTCTTTTTTTCATAATGTTGCATTTATTTGCAATGCAGATTACTTCAAAGTTCAAGAGCTAAATCTGACATCAAAGGCAAATCACTTCGGAGCAAGATGAATGAGCACTACGCAACTCTGTAATATCTATTAACTAAACAGTTAGCATCAGGAATAACAAATATCCTTATCTTAGTGTAGCTTATATTCCCTATTCTTCCATCACAGAATAGGGAATATATTCCCTATTCCCTATACAGAATATATTCTGTTTTCCCTACAAAACAAAGTCTGGCATTCATGTGAAAGATTATTGTAATACATGTTTTATTTTATTGTGATTATTTTTTTCAATTTTTGGCCCAAAATAGGCACATAATGTTTTGTACCACTATTATTAAACCAGTGTTTTTATTTTTCCCTGTTTTTGGTCAGTCATTAGCTTTGTAAAATGAGAAAAAATTAGCAAAACAAAATTTTATGATTCAGATAAGTTTCTGTGCTTTGAGTTTTCTAATAAATAGTGTCTCATCTGTGCAGCAATTCTAAACACAAAGTTAAAGCTGAAGAATCAGAAACTTGGATTTTTTTTTCTGTATGCTCTATAGTTGTTCACCGACTACGACTGTGATTAGTGCCCTAAATATGCCCTCATTGCTCAGAATTTAATTTGAGCATTAAAACATGAACTAATTGTGTGCATATTTAAAGAGACACTTTAAAGCTCTCTCACAATTCTTTAATTCATTACTCTATCCATCTAATGATTTTATTCACTGATCTCTGCTTGAAATGCTGAATCTTCCCTTCTTTACTCTTGATCTCTCTTCTGAGTTAAAAATGGATCACTCTGGAGGCATCCTGAAGACTTTTCAGGCATAACCTAAACCATCTGAGCTTAAGGATTAAAAGCATTAGTTCTACTAATTTTAACTGTGTAGGGCAGTATGTCTTGCATGTGGATGAAAAAAAAAAATCCATAGAGAAGCACGGTAGTGCCTATTTTTAAGATTGCTGCTTGCTGCTGCCAATCTGAATACCACTGCTATTCTCTAGAACCTTATTTTATAGTCTACTGGACATTAATGACAAAGTTTCAAAAATACATTTTAAATTGCATTATGATGTTTTTGGTACATTGCTTTTTTTCTTGGGGTGTTCTTTAGTTTTTCACAACCGTTTTTGTTTTTGTTTATGCGGATGAATATATTACAGAATCGTTGGTGTGTTGGTTGAAGAACTTGATAAACACCATAAGATTAAAACCTGATTACTGTTAGAAAATATGTTTTTATGATGACCACTTTCTGTTTCTAAATAATTTCTATCTTGCCCATCGCTCTAAGAATCAACTTATTAGTTACTCAGTTGAAAAATTGTAAATAACTTCAATCAAGCAACTCTGTGCCACCTAATGAAATAAATAATAAAGGGGTACAAGCTATGTGAAAATCCACCTCTCTAGAACACTCTGACACATCAGATATTAGCTTAGTTTTAAGGTGTTCAAATGCTGAATAAAACGAGAAGACCAACATTAAAGATCTATTGTCTGCAGAGTACATGGAAATGAATTTAGTCTGAAATGAGGCACATTAATACTTTTATGAACAGGAATGAGTGGAGATGATTAATATAAGTGTAAAGATGTGATATCTCTGCTGTAATAAATAGAACAATTGAAAAGGGAAAACGAGAAGATGAGAAAAATTTACATTTTTACGCCGGTTGAGTTAGGGAGAAATGTTTTAGTATAAATTGGAGTTCACTGATGCAAGCATCTTATAATTAAAAGATTTCAGTAAAAGCAGAGCAACAACAGCTCACAGGACAAAATGTTCTCTAACACTCATATCTAAATAAAAAATCTAAACAATTTATTCAGTGAACACACAAGATTTCAACTTAGGTTGTTTTTACGATCTATTTTTAATATATTGTGTACTGTAGTCTTTAAAAGGATTAGACTTTTCAAGACTTTTCTAGAGTTCTTATTTCAAAACATGAACATCTAGAGCATTTGCATGATGTATCTTTTATGTTTGGAACTAGTAGATAAAATCCATCAGTCAGTGAGGAGGTGAGCTGTGTCAAAGTAACTCCAGCTGTCACGAGATGATCATAACTGAGATGTCAGAGTCTTAAAGTGGATATGCATCATTTAGCAGAGATGATATAACAAAGAACCTGTAAGGACAGATGTGCTAGGCAGACTTATCAGAGGAATATAGAAAAAGAAAAAAATGGAAAAAGGGAGTTCAAGTGGAGATAATAAGACATCAACAGGCTCTTTTTTATATTATTTTTGTGAAAGATGTGTAATTTTGATTAAAATACTTGGGAGGATTTATTACAACAGTTAAAATAATGACAACTGTGACATTTACATTTATCTGGGATTTTTTTATATGTCGTTGTAAATACACAATAAATTTCTTAGTAGCTTTCAACAAATGTTTACAAATATAATTCCTTTTGTCTTTTAGTTCTTTATGTAAAAACCTTGACAGTATAAAAACCTGATATTAACTGATTATTTAATTGGTGTGTGGCAACAGGTGGGGGAGGGTCAGAGCTGCATTATTACCGTGCAAAGCATCTCTCAGCCCATACTTTCCATGGCATCTCATTAAAGAAACTTTCAACCACAGAAACCAAATGATCAAAAGTAATTTCCCATAGCTAAGTGACCGCTTGTGTTGTGAAATATATGCGCTCCTTCTTAATAGTTGCTTAGTTCTGCAAACAAGGCAACTTTTTCTCAGACACCAGAGAGGCTTTGGGTGATCCCCTCCTTTTGCATCCTCAAAGGGCCAGAATGGAGGGAAAAACAGGATGCAACTTTTAATTAGAAGTAGCTAATCAAATATCACTTTCATTTATTACACTAACATTTTCTTCTCACATTTGCTTATAAATTCCAAAACGCAGTGGGGAACCCAATCATCATTGACTGGAAATGCAAACAAATAAACTCAGTTGGATCTTGTCCTTCCAACTGTAAAACTGCCTTTGATGTGCTACTTCTGCGTGTGCCGCCCTTGGCTGTGAGGCATATGATCAGTTCCAAAAACTGATTTCCAGATGTATTACTGGACCTCAAAAGCTTTTATAGTTTTTTTCTAATCAAAAATGTCTATTCTGAACATTAGCCTACACGAAACCTCTATTATTCACATTAAAATCTCATATAGGCTCTGTTCATCAACCTTGCTGTTGGCAAGTTCAAGTATAGGGGACTATTTAAGCTGCCTATTTCCAATAGTACAAGTAGATACTCAAATTTTCATCTATATCAGATTGAATTTGCATGAAATGACCTGGGAATTGTTTCTGCTTGTTCATTTTGCTGCTGTACATAAAGTATTATTTCATTCCATGTCTAGTTGGCTTCAGAAAATTGGAGAGCTATAACAGACTGGATCAGCGGTCTATTTAAATATAAATCACATCACAAGTGCAGCTGCTAAGCTTCCATTTTCCATGCAACTAATGAAGTGATCAGATAATGACATGATAATACGTCCATAAACTATATCTACATATGCTGATGCATTAAAAACTGGCACTAAATACATTGACCTGGGCTTATAGGAGATGCCAAGGGGTGTTTGTTTATTTTGGATCCATTAGCCTCAGCAGATTCATTATAATTGGGCATTAAATTAATATAATGATGTTATGACCATTTTGTTTTCTAATATTTATATATATGATAAACATAAAAATGTACATTAAAGACTTTATTCACATTCATTGATATTTTTAAGATGAGCTCTACTGACCTTTCAGAATGTTGTTTACCACTCAGTGGTTGCATATGACTCACACAGTTGTCTTTGCGGGGGGTTTTCCTCAGGGTAGTGAATATTTTTCAAATTGTATCTTATAACTTCTTTTTTCATAGCTCCAAAAGAAAGATTTTGTTTTTATGTGAGACATTTGCTGCAATTCTGACAGGCTATGCAAACAAACAAAAATAAAAAACAAAATTGTCTTAAATTAGATGGAAATATTCAAAAAGGATTTGAATTATTAATTGAAAATAAGCAACTTAAAGGCGCTTTTCTTTTCAAAAGCTCACTAAGCCATTCCAAATTAATTTTTTAAAAAGAACAGACCAAGAATATTTTTGTTTAGACTATATTTTTATGAACTGAAATTGCACTAGCTACAGAGTGCCTTTTAAAGAGCACTTATAAGGAATGAAAATGCTGTTAGATTCATTCTGGCAGAATTCAAGTCCTAAAAGCAGAGTGAGGAAAGAAGGAGAAGTTCTGTTACTGACATCAAACAGAACATATTGTGCTTCAAGAGATTGAACCACAGAGTAGAAGTGAAAATGTTCAGAGTTAGATATTGTAAATAGACTTTACTGTTTACTAAAAAGACAATTAGCCAGAAGGTAAAAGTACAGTTGTTTTATCTGTCATAATTTCTACAGTAATTTTGAATAATTTAGAATTCTGCTGATGCCTGTTGTTCAGATTAAAGTACTTTTTAGAATGTCAATTCATAAGCAGGTATTAAATATATTTTTAGCCCACATTTCTGCATGAAAATGTTTTTTAATGGTCTACTCTCATCTTGTTATCTTAGATGCCATGTTTTTGTGTGGAAATTCATCATTTAAAAATAAAGTCTTGAAAACAAGCTAATCTACACAATACTTTGCCTAGTTACTAAAAGAAGTTAACTTTTCAATAACATTTGAACTTATAGACTGACTGTATATAGATTGTATTTTCATTACTTTGTAATACAGTTGCCCACTCTGAAATTTTTATGTAAGATTCATTTCTTTAGTTATATTGCTAATTTATTCTCTTCACATACGTTACGTAATTCTTTTTTTTTTTTTTTTTTTTTTTTTTTTTTGTAACCCCTCCAGGGGGTCTTTTTGTGGGCTCTAGTGTCCCTTTTCATGAAGTAGGCTGACAGGAAAGGGGGAGGGAGAGGGGGGAAGACATGCGGTAAATGTCGCCGGGTCCGGGAGTCGAACCCGCGACAGCCGCGTCGAGGACTTGAGGCCTCCAAATGTGGGTCGCGCTAACCCCTACGCCACCACGGCACGCCCACGTTACGTAATTCTAGTCATTCTATTTTATAAGGCGATGAATAAACTGTTGCATGACTCAAAAGCACAGTAATTCACAAAGACGGCAGAATAATTTCGGTAGTTCAGACAGGGTCAGTCAGAAGAATACATGCACTCACTGATATATTAATTTTGGGGTTTTTAGGATGAATTTGAATGGGATTATTTTAGGATGGTATTTGTTAAAAAAATCAAATATGTGTTGAATGCACCATTTCCAAAGGCAGTGAAACACAGTCTGAGCATGATGCTGCTTACCTCATGCTTGAAACATTTTAATATTAGTTTCAAGGAAACTTCAAATTTCAAATTTGTGCTACAAAAGGCCCTTGGTCCCCATTTGTATTGGCTTTTCCGCAAGTGAATATCTCTTTGTGATTTCTTTTTATCTCTTCACTTCAACTATTTATTGTTCAAAGTACAACATTTACTATTTCCATTGAAAGTGTGTGCTGCGACTATGATGTAGTTCAACAAAACTCTAAATATCTAGCATGTGTTAGAGCAAAGCTTTCTACCCCTTCCATTCTTACATATTGTTTATGTCTCATCTTTCACTCATTTATCACTACTAGAAACCTAAATGCTGACAAACAGATGATTAAAGAGTAGTTCAATGATTTAAGAGTAATTATCTGGGCATCATCGGATGAAGTCATGCTGACAGCAACTGGCTAGTACTCATTAGATAAACTGTTGCATCTACTTTAATTCATACTGTGTTCACATGACTCTGAGAGCATGATTACCAGATTTATGACATGCATTCTAAAAGACATTGTCATTTTATTGACAATAAGGAATTTTTCTTTCTTTCTTATTTTGTCTTGTCTGGACTTCTGAGTGCTGCATTCAACTTCACAGTTATATTGTTGCTTTCTTTGCTTTAAATAAGGTCTATCAATCTCTGAGATGCATTTGATGGATTTACATGTAGATATATTTGAACTGCTGACTCAAGACTGGAAAGAAAAGATGAAAGCTATTTTTCAAACAGATTCTTGGATAAGTAGGTATGGCATTTTTGCTGACCTTGCAGTTCATCTGCTGTTTAGTAAATCATCTGAATTGGTTGCCTGTGATGTTTAACTGTACATGGTAGTTTCATTTAACAAAGTGGCATACAAATTTTAAATATTATAAATAAGATTTTAATTCAATTCCAATGAGGGAATTGTATTTTAATCTTTGTTGCGGGTGGAGGTAAAGATCTCAATTCAACTTAATAATTTCAACTGCTTTAAGTTCCAATTCAACGCTGAACACACTGCTGTGCTCTTGGTGCCCTACAGTATTTTCTTATATGGTTGTACACTTTGCATTTCTCAGTCCTTGTAATTTATTTCCAAAGTAGAATGGGCGAGACTGGTCTGCAGCCTGGCTATAATGGAATAGTGTGGTGGTTAATGTTGATGCATTGTAGGCCAAGATTTTATGCTGAACGCACTTTATGACAACAGAGAGAGATGTAGTGCTGGGCTATAGTCATTAAGCTCTCACTCAGTCCTCTTTATGCTCAGGGGGTGACTGACGTGACGGGAAATATTAAAGATCTTTGATGACACATGGCAAGTAAAGAGAAAAGTATAGGATTCTTAAAAGGTCCATGAATTTGCCTTGTGTTTACATTTTAAAAATGTCATACTTCTTTTATATTCAAGTGCATGAAAGAGCAGCTGCCTTTTGTTAAGGAACTCTTGATTTAGTGTACATGAGGCATTTTTGTCTCTTGGATAAGTAGCATTTGTCTTTTTAGTGTTTTTATTATTATTTTTGAGTGGGGTTCTACAATTATTAGAAATCCCTTTCAGATCAGTACTAGATTACTGATCTACTAATAATTTGTTTAGAGAAATTTGGAAAAGTTTCCATGATCAACTTGACATCTTTTTAGAAATGCACAAGTGGCCCCACGTTGGATAGTCTTTACCTTGTTCCGACTGTTATTTGAAATAGTAAAATCATTAATGCTTAAAATGATGGATGACTCATTGGGTCTGGAATACAATGTATCTATTGCAGTTGAAAAACAAATACCATAAAACATACATTCAGCCTTCAGCCAGCTTGGTTTGATTTTTAAACCTATGTAAAGTAAAACTAAACCATTCTCTGATTGTTTATAATTCTTTAAAAATTCTAAACATTTTTGTTTATAATTTACATCAACAATCAGAATATGAAGTTAAGGATTAAGACAAAAGCATTTCTATATTTCCCACCCTGGCCATGGGAGGATCAGTAAGTGGTTTTGTGCTTGCGCCATTTATTTGGAGAAGGGATGAGGGGGGAATTGAACTGGTTCCAGCTGGGATGGGCAAAGGGCCCATGGCAACAACTGCTACTCACAGAAAATGAGTAAGAACAATACTTGCTTCCATGTATTTCCAGTAACACCAGAAAAAGCTGCTGGAATTGTCTCTAGTTATTTTTTTTAAATCAACTTGCTAAAGGGAGCTTTAAAGGGAACTTGCTTAAGAGTCACTTAATAAATCAGAATATGCCAAAATGCTGCTGTTAAAAAAAAAAATCTGATGTTGTTTTATGATTATGTTGTGTTCATTAGCTTTTGGGGCCAAATTACAAATTAAATATTTAGTAACAAGTAAGTTGTAGACTTAAAAATAAAAACATATTATATGAAAATTGGTTTCTCACACCACAGAATCTGTAATAAAGTTACACTTTTTTTGAAGTAAGAAAATCTAATTTTCTTAGTTCCCAAGCAAAAATACAAATGAATAAAACATAGCTGTCACATGCATTACAATAGATATTTTTATTTATTAGCACTACTAACGTCTTGTTTCTTATTAATCTAGTGGCACACATAGTGATGTTTATTCTATATTAATGAACAAATTCCATTATCATTTAGTAATTTTGCAAATAACAGTTTGACGTCAAATAGAAAGATCTACTGTTTTTTTCAGATTAGAACTAGAATAACTTGAATGTGACATCATTCTCAGATCTAAGCTCCAAATCTTTTTGAAAAAATGCGGTGTAACTGCCATGGATTTGCTTCAGGCCTTTTATAGCTTAGTGCCAGCCCTGACCAGTGTCTCTGTAATCATAGCACTCGGCTTATTTAGGAAACACTGTACACTGCATTGAATGCAGATTACAGTGTCCCAATGTTTCACCCGTTCTCTTTCTGGAAACTCCTAGCAGTACTCCATGGAGTACTCTGAGATACAGACACCTTAACTGTATCTAGACACAGTGTCTAGGTGGTCATTATAAGCTCTCATTCAGTCCTCTTTATCTAGACACCTCTTAAGTTTACCTATGATTTTTGAGTGGTTGGTTGGTGAACTTAGCAAGTCATCAAACTTTCTAGTTAGATGCTATTATCAGCAGGATAGTTCAATTTGCTGAAAGTTGGTTGAGGATGAACTTTGCTCGTTAGGATTCAGGATAAAAGCACAACATAAGATTTTATGGCATTGTACACAGCATTGCTATTTTATGATTATCCATCCATCTATTTTCTGTACACACAACCATGCACACACTCACACCTACGGAGAATTTAGAGAGACCAATTAACCTAACAGTTTTTGGACTGTGGGAGGACTGTGGGACTGTTCACGCATGCACAGGGAGAACATACATGCAAAGACCCCGGGCCAAGAATCGAACCCAGGATCTTCTTGCTGCAAGGCAATAGCTCTACCAACTGCGCCACTGTGCAGCCCAATTTTATGATTATATTTCTTCTTAATATATTGTGCTGCAAAATAATTCAAACATTAGCAGGTCATCTCTGGGCCATTTATCAAAAAGTAAAGAATACATTATTTAAATGTTTAGAACACTGAGAAATATTTATTCTAACTCCTCATTATAAAATTATGTATCTCCTGTTTAAAGCGCTTTACCCAAAGAAACTCAGCACCTCTCTCTTTGTCTGCATTTAGGTGTATGTGTGTGTGAGATAGAGCAAGGCCCACTGTTTAAGACTGCCACTGTGAGTTTGTCTTTCTTCCTTACCTCTCCTCTCTCCATGCCAGGCGTTGGGCCCTGAGCTCATCTGTAGCTCAGAGGATCTGGAGTGTTGCCAGAAATGCAACCTCCACTGCCAGCACAACACTCGCCTTGACCCCAATATGCTAGCCACAAGAAGATATCAGCGGGGCTTAGGGAAGCAAAGTTGCAGCGATAATAGCGAGTCTTTAGATGTCTCACCTGCAGGCGTTCTTCTGGCTATTCAGTGAGGCATACTGCCTCATTGTGATTCCTTCTGTTTTTCCTTTATTGTTCTCCATTTTTCCATTCCATGGCTTTTACTGTTGTTTTCTTCATTCCTTATGTTTACGTCAGTTATTTCTTTATTTGGTATCATTAACTTTTTTTTTATTTTTATTTTCCTCTTAGTCTTGAATGAACATAGTTCCCTGCTAATAAATTACCAGTGTGGAAGACTGAACCGTAAGATTAATTTTAGGAGACACTTGCCACCCTTAATTTTAAGCTTTCTTTAGATGCAATTAGTGGGAAAACAAATTAGGCCATGTCTAAGCACAGCAAGGGTCCTATTCAGCTAGTTGACACTGCCAAGCTAGATACCAGGGTTTATGTAATTGGAGTTGCACTTCTTTGTAATTGGCTTACTTTTTCTAAAATTTTCATGTGTAATGGGAAAAATGTGACACAAAATAATTAGAAAGTGAGCAGATTATTTATATAATTTTTTCCATTTTTATGCTCTAAGAAACAAATTGATTTTTCTCTACGTGTTATATTAATGGAAAATGTGGATAATTTACAGTTTAGGAACTAAAAAGAGAGATCTACCATTTTTTTTGTCTTGGTTTGGTATCTGAACATATTCAGCTAGTTCATTATCTTTATGACAGTAATTCTGTTATGTACCACTTTCACACATAGTGGCACATAAGTGAAAAACTGTTTTCCTGTATAAGTCTGAGTGTTAATAGTATAACTTGTATATGAGGTTTTCCATGTGACTTTAAAGTTTCACTCCATACACTGTCTACTGGGCAGCAAGTCTGAGTTTACAAGACTGTTACAAATTTAATGACTCAATGCAACTGAATGGTCGCTCTGACAACATGCTTGTTCAGGAGGAGGGATTGCTGCAAAGTCTGTGACTTCATGCAGTCAGTTGTGATTCTAGGTTCTGTACGTCGCTAATTAAATGGTTAAAAAACATTTAATATATGAACTGATTTTCCATAATTTAGCTTATGTATGTGTGTAATGTGATTCGTGTGCTGAGGAGCGATCATAAACGGCAGAGAACAGATTTGAGGTGAGGCAAGCAGTTTTCTTGCCTCATGGCATTGTGACACCACAACTGCAGAGTAAGAGACAGTAACAGCGAGCTAACCATACAGTAAAGTCAAGTGCAGCGATATATTTATAGTTTTCTTCTCTTACCACAGCAATCACTTAATACTTGAAAAATAAACATTAAACTTAAAACCATACTACTGCCACAGACTGAATGTTCTGCTCTTTGTGTACGAAACATTTGAGTGTTTTTTTTTTTTTGTGGCGTTATCAGTTGCTATGGCAACAAGTCTGCGCGTAGCTGCGCTGATACAGAGAGCGAGAAAGAAGTGGTTTTGAGTTGTACTTTAACGGGTTTTCCCTTTGCTGTGGAGCATAGCACGAAATTAATAATGTCTACATTTTCAAGTTTGATTGAGTTAATTGAATTATTCTACAGCGGCAACGCGGCTACGGATGGCATGTGAACAAATAGTCTTTTTGCCCTCCAGCATTGTTCGCATGCACAAAATTTCCTTATGTAAACAACAACATGCAGGGGGTATATATTTTTAAATCTGATTATGATTAAGTTGGTGACTTACCAGCTATGAACCTAATCGCACGTCACTCATATATATATATATATTTATATATATATAAGTTCTTCACAGTGTGTTCTGTTATGGTCATTCCCTCACATCTCACAGAAAAAGACTTTGCCCTATGGGAAGTAAAGAAATTCTTGAAGCAATATGCACTTCTTCATAGATAGCACCATTTCATGAATACTGATGCACCCCTTTACTATGAATGCCGTACTTTTACAGCCTTCATAAATATTAACCAGTGCTTTATCGTTGTCTTTTCTAGGTAGAATTGTATTCCTGCTTTTCTTAAATACATACTCATTTATCCATCAAACATATCCAACTGTTTTCTTGTTTGGTTAGGATGAGATTATGAAAACTTTGCTCAGATATTGGTCCTTGTTGTGTAACATAGCCTAAGGTTACATTTCCATATGAAGTGACACTCTTGAGTGACAACGTTTTTCTGAGGCACTATTGACATCCTCTTCCTGCTGCCAGTTCACTTCATCAGCAGCTGACTTTTTGACCTTTACGGAGTAAACTGTCCCCCACATTCTGGAGTTTTTTCACTGCATTTTTCATTATGCAACTATGCCTAAGAATTCACAATCAAAGAACTGCTGTTAGTGGAGATTTTGCATATAACACAAAACAAAACAATGCAAACAAAGTCAAAATGATTCAGATTTAAGCAAAGGTTCGAACAACTGAAAAAGTTAGAAAAACTAACCTCTGACAAACACTAACACTGAAACCCAAAGCCTTACCTGAAACATTTGGTAATGCATTTTTGCCTCATCAACCAAGAATTAAGGCGATGATAATCTTCATATTCCTTTGCCATCATCAGGAATTCCAAGTGGCCAAATATATCATTGACAAGCAATTTAAAATATTGCATAAAAGCAGCTCTGTGTAACTGTAATATGGCACAAACTGACACTGCGGTGGCATGTATAGTTTGATATACTGTGAAGCTGTAGTTGTTGCAGTGTACACTTTTGACCTAAACTGTAAAATGTGCCATCAGCACAAAATCCCCTAACTTATTTTCTTCCAGTCTTTAAAAGTCCACCTAGAATAAAACAATAAGAAAAAGCTCAGTCACATATGTCTCCATTTTGTACACTTTGAGATCACATGAGTGACAATCTTTCAAATAGATTGACAGATTGACAATTTCCTATCAAAGGCCTAAACAAGCTGGGCAAACATCAAATCCACAGCCAGTGGGACATGCATAAAAAAGGAGAATTGGATATTTGCCTCCTCAGAGAACGAGATAAACATAGAGGAAGAGAGCTGCGAGTGTGTCTGACATTTCCAGTGCTGGTATTTTGCTGTGTGAGACCTTGAGGGAGTGGAATTGAGGAGGCATACCATCGCTCTTTAACATTTGTTTGGATTATGTTTGCACTGACTGTCTGCACCAATATAGCTTGTAGGGGTTGAAAACTTGTCATAAAGTTACTCGGAAAACCACAGAGAATGTAAAACACAGAACAAGTGATGGGAGAACAATTTCAAAGGTCCAAGGACTTGATAGAAAAAGTGACATTTTTGTATCATTGTGAAGCTGCTAAAAGATATGCATCTAACATCGGTAAGCAGTATCACAGTACATTATGCTGCTACAAGCCCTTAGAGCTTTTACACAAGAGCCAGAGATGTGCCTCTATGCTTTTAGAATGCAGATTGCCTGTTTCTTTGCGAACTTTGTACTTGTACTGCAAGTTGTACACCCAAACACACCAAATATGTGATCATGCCCCAACTGGAAAACAAACAGCATGCTTAATGTGATGGTACACTTGCTTTTTGTTGTCTTGTGGTTTGTCACTGTGTTAAATAGGGCTTTTGAGAAACATCAATCCCTCTTTAATAACCCACTTGATACAGAATAAAAAAAAAAAAGGTTTATAACTTTTTGACAAGTGAATGGAACATCTCTTAAAATGCTTGATTTGCGCTTTATTTTGTATTATTTGCAGTGTGAATCATAATTACTAGATTGTGATACTGGAACTCCTGCAGTTCTGCAGATGCTGTTGTGGTGATCATGGAGCTCAGCCAGGATGAAGGTAAAATTTTGCCAGTTGATTTAAACTCCAGCTCTTGCCTCTGGTCAGAAAGATATAGGAAATGATGAAAGAATCAGATTTTGAATGCAAGTAGCTGAGATGAGCTTTATCTGTGAGCGGGAGGGGTGAAGCACTTGGATTTTTTAATATACATCTTTGTAAAAGCTCAAAGTAGTGTCACTGGATCCCCACATCAAAATGAACTATGGAGTGGTTTGTGCATTTTTTATGTTGATTTGTGGACATTTTCATTGGAAGATGTTTTGGACCTCTCTCAATTACATTTTTGAGATATTAAGGCTTTATCAATCAAGTTTATATGATAGTTGTTTTTTTTTGTTCACAGTGTTTTTTTATTCAACTAGTAATAACATTAAAGATAAAATGTAAAGTTGTCTACATATGAGGTACAAAAATAATGAAATTCTGTAAATTCACATAGGTAGGTAACAGCTGTTTTATTAAATTGTTCCCAGATTTAGACACATTGCTTGTAAATGATAAAATATAAATCAAATTGTAAATTGAAATGTTTTCTTCTGGGTGAGTTATTGATTTGTAAGTATGCAGTATAGGATTTGTTGAAATATGACACAGCTGCAAATGCCTAATTGAAATGTCATCAATACTGTTCTGAATCCTGTTTTGCTCCTTGCTGTGTATTCTCTCCACGTAAGCTTTCATTTCTAAGTGGCTTGGCTTTCCAGCTGCTCCAGTAGTTAAGTGGGTGGACTATTGGACAATGCTGGCTAGCCCATAAAAGCTCCTACTTTTCAGTTAAGAAGAGAATAAAGGCTGAGCTTTCAAATACACTCATAAATGGAAATCATTTCTAAATAAACATATTTTAATATCACAAATAAGCTTTTTAATGTAGAACATAAATATAAAAAAGTGTAGTTCAGGTATATAAATGACTATTTCGTAGTATGTCATATTCCTGTCTGAAAAGCATAATAGTAATGTATACTGATGTCTGCTGCATGACTGATAGCTATTTACATGAAGCATACAAGCATATTAAGTCATCTATATTTATGTAGAATGAGTCAGTGGGAGGTGTATCTGCTTCTTGAAGGAGCGCTTCACCTCAAAGATGAATTTTAACCACTATTATAGGGTGGTGATAAGGTAGGTTGTGGGAGAGTTGAGAGTATGGATAACCATAAGAGATGAGATTCGGAATACATGCACACATCTTACTATAACATCAATGAATAAAGTTATCTAGAAATATTTTTATGCAGGTTGGGTGTATTCTTCTTCATGCATAGAAGACTATTTCTCTGTCATATTGCAATCTAGTATCAGTAATAGGTTCACACAGTGTTTTATTCCACTCAGTTACAAACCATTGCCAGTACATGTTCTGTTCATTTCTGCTCTCCCCTTTGTCTTTGTCTCTCTATATGTTGTATCAGCAGAGTAAATATGCCAGTTGGACTCAGAGTTTAAAGGTCCAGCATGGACCTCACAGAGACAGGGTGGGGAGCTGTGGGCTAAATGTCATTTTCAGTCTGGCCAACGCAGTTCACGGCTAGAGGGGAGGTCACAAGGTCTGATGAAAACAAATCCATCATTTTGCTGCTCAGGTAACAGACCAGAGAACTGAGGAGGAGACAGGGTAACAGCAGAGCCAAAGAGGTAGATGGAAAGATGGATGGGAATCATCAGGAGTTATGCTTCTCTTGTGGATTGATTATTCTTAACAATGCTTGGCTGGTCACAGATGGGAGTGGGCTCGTGATGATTAAAGCTGGGGGTCAAAAAAGAGGGAGATTCAGTCTCAAATCCATATGATCATAATTCCATCTGATCCCCAATCTGCCAAACAATTCAAGATCACATCTTACACTGATCTTTCTGTAAAAATACATTGTCTTCCATTGGCCACAGTTAAACAACTTTACCTTAGTAAATAATGATAATGTGTCATGTTTCATATTTACATTTTTCCAAGATATTACTACATACAAGCCATATTCTTGTACCACTGGCTGGACCTAATTATTAGAAAAAATTAATAGGCTAATGTATATGATTTTCATTGTACTTTTTGTTACCAGCAGATTGTTCTTCCCTAGTTTTAAATCTTATTCAGAAACTCAAAATTTTCATAAACAGCCAACTGCAAAATCTAATCTCATACCATTTAAATTGTATAACACAATGACATCAAATATTTATTTATTCTGAGAGGAAAACATCTTTATTCTTCTGTCTGATTGGAAGAGAGTGCTGACTCCATCAACTCCTCCTAAAGTTTAGCCAGACAGGGTAATTGCTAATCGTTCAACCCTGAGACACACCTAACAAAGCGTGCTGGAGCACTCGCCTTCAGTACACGCCTTCTTCTGTGGCTCTCCGACTGTGTGAAAGTGATAGGATGTCCCCTGGGAGCAGAATAATGTACATCTAGCTGCAGCTTCTAATGGGCTAATGGGGTGAACGTGGAAAAGTACAGGAGAACAGCTTTCACTCTGGCAGTTGTGGATAAAGAAAATAACAAGACACAAGTGGCGATGACAAAAAATAAAGGAAATGGATGGGGAAAATGTGAAAGAAAGAGACAGTGAGAATCAGATGAAGTGACACTGAATTGAAAGCACAAAATAAAGAGAGACGTAGAGCAGTTTTAAAGAAATTACGGCTGTAGTTAGGAGTAAGATGGATAAGCGGAGGAAGTGAAGAAGATAGAAAGGCATGCAGTAATTATAAAGATAGAAAACGAATGAGGCAGACAGGGGAAAAAGAAAGATGGTGAAAGGAACAAGAATATGGTGCTAGGAGAGAGAAACTGCTAAAGCACTAAGAGGTTCAGCGGAAAGGCAATTTCGTGCTCTAATCAGATTGCTATTGAATGTGAAGGAATTATACTATGGCCCTAAAGCAGGCTGGGCAACAACAGCATCCAGGGCAGTTGGACCTTTGTCAGTTATACAAGCCATTGACAAAGAACAGAAGAGTATTTTAAATCTTTTTTTTCTGTGTATCCCCTTAATGTTTTGTGCTCTGTGTTATGAGATTACTGAGTTGTTATGGAGACAAGTGAATTAGAATATACAGCTGAGTTTGGGAAAAATATAAGATGTTGTGTGTTGGTTATAACATTCATGAATATACAGTGAAAAACTATATCATGGGACCAAATGTATTACAGTTTTAATTCATGCTATAAATATTGCATTCCTTCTGAGAAAAGCATTCAGGGAAATCAGCTGAACTGTTGCAAAAGATAGATCTAGAGAGTTTCACTTTGCAGATTGTTTAATTTTTATTTTCATTAAAAAAACAATGTTTTTTTCTGTTCATCTCATAATAAAGCAGTATGTTCTCTAAGTTTATCATAAGAGAATAAAATATGTTGATGTTTGTGGTCGCAATGTTACAAAACGTGGAAAATTCAAGGATGATAAATACTTATGAAAGGCATCATAAAGCAACAGTTTAGCAATGGATGCTTTGACTCTTTGTTGCATCTAGCTTTTTCACAAAGATACAATTTTTATTCACTTTAATAAGTGAACTTCAGTAAGCAGGCCAAGAATAACTGTGTTAATTAAAAATAAAAATAAAACACCAATTAGCTTTAACAAGATAGTTAGCCACAATCTTTTAGCACTTAGTGCAGAGTTTAAAAAGATTATGATACAACTCTAAGGTTCTGTAAGGTCTTTCTTAGACCTCTTCATCACTTTTTAAAGACTCATTTTCAGATAGAATTTAATTCACGCTGACACGTCTTCCTTTTCGCTTTAATTTTCTTCATCTTATTTTCTGAAGCACACAATATCCCACGTGTTGTCACAGTCAGGTACCAAAAGTGCAAAGGCAGCCAGAAAAAACCTGAAGAAAAGACAATTAAAAGTTCAGAGTACTAGAGATGAAAACTATCCAAAGTATTTACAAGAAAGTCTGGTTCACTGGAAACTCCTTGAAGGTTTAACAAAATGAAACCTTTGAAAAAGTGTCAAATTTTGTTTTGTATATTTGATGACATTTATTTTAGGGTAAATTTGTTAGGCATAAAAAAACTTCCTTTTTACTTACATTTTCCAGATCTTTATTAAAGATGACTGATACCTGAAAGACATGACAAACATCAAATGATGAGTGTCCGCCTTTGAAGCTGTCTTTTATCTCTCTTTGCTGGTCCATCTTCTTTCCCTTTCAAATGCTTCTTGATCGGTTCGAAATAAGCTGATTAACTTGTTACAGACTAATCTCATTCCTGTTTCCTGAGCAAAATCTTGAGCTCCTTTTGTTATGTGTTCTGAGTCATTGTCCATTTTACTGTATTCTAATTTGCGCTGCTGTTTTTGGCTGAATGTGGGCCTCACAATTCCTCCTGCTGATTAACGTCATTACCAAACACTGAGAGCTGTGGAGCATTTTTGTTTTCAAAACAAACAAAGAAGCATTTGGCTTGCAACTAAACTTAATTACCCACCTGTTGAGTGTTCTTACCTTCAAAATGCAAATCCCAGTTTCAAGAAAATTCATTAAACTGTTTACAGGTGCTAAATGTGTGCACACCTGAGGCTGTGTGTCCTTCAAATTCTGTAACAGAGACCAAAAGGAAGAAATCCTAATATAGCATCACAAAATAATTTTTACAATATTAAGCATGTGTGGGGAACGTCCCCTTATTATGATGTACATTCATGTAAACTACAAGGCAATTGGAGCATGTCAGACTGGAGTTACCCTACAGTCAGACGTTATTCTTAAAGTTTTGAAGAATAGTCAAATATATCAGGTCATGACTCGGAGTTTTCTTTTAAAGTAATCAACAGGTAAAACATTTTCCCACTCTGTTACTTTACTTTATTCTTAACTAAAATAATCAAGGTGTTTTTGCCTTCCAAAACAACACTGTCAGCTCCCTATTTGTAATTGATTTGCTGGACCTTCTTCTACCTCCTCTATGACTTCCAATGACTGCACAATTTCTGGGCTTAAAACCCTTCTCATCATGTCCTATCAGCCTGAATGTCTAGAAGAGGTTGCTTGGTAAAGGGAAAACTTTTTGACACAATTTTCTGTCCGGTCAAATTGGTGCAGTGGGAAGAACTCAAGTATCATAGGTGATGGAGCATGGAAAGTTTAATGAGAAAGGGGATGCAGAGGGACGGACAGAAGTAGATGGATGGATAAAACATATAGGAAGGTAGACAAAAGATAAGAAAACTGAGTTGGATCAAATATAGGAGGTAGAGAGCAAAAAGAGAGAGAAGACAGTGAAAGTAAACATATCCACAAGTGATCATATAGCTCTGCTGAGTCTTGTCTGCAGGATCGACTTGTTAGCCCAATATCCTTTAAGCCACTGAAGTCATCTCCACTCACAGACTCTGCAATCTGTACACAGCCCTGCTGTTTAACTGGCATTCTGCTATGCAATTGTACTATTCTGCATGAACATGTGCACGGAGGAGTGAATGGTGTGGAATGACGAGGCGGTGTGTCGTGCCTCAGAATATGAGAGAAAGTCAAAGCAGAAATCGATGTGCCTGCAAACTTGCGAGCCCTCACTTTCTTTCCATCACTTCGGTCCCTTTCTCTTAGTCTGGTTCTATCTCTGTGTAACCAGACTACTTTGATGTGGATAAGACTTTGAGGAAGAAAGACTTATGTTCCCTCCCAAGGCCTCAAACAGAGAAGGAAATGTTTGAAGATATAATTCAATACAGTCTAATTGTGTGTGGGTGGGCAGAAAGCACAGTTTTATTGTATAAAATAAACACCTCAAAATCTGTGATGAAATCATACATCTCATTTCAAAAAGTTTTTATATGTTATATATATGTCATACATATAGTACATCTGTGTATGTCTAAATCACATGCATATTTTGAATTTCTAAAACAGAAAATAACTCACCACTTTGTAATCTGCATATGTGAAAAAGAGGCAGCATTTAAATGTTTCAGTGGCTCTGAGACGAGGTGCTTAAATATTTCAGCACCGCAGAGAAACGCATAAGCAGAGATGAAGGAGCTGTGTCCCAATTCCAGAGTAATTTCAAAGGAAGTTTTAGGATCTGTGTTCACTAAGGAAAACAATGTAGTCATGGATGTTACGTCATCGGATCGTAACCCACTTTCTAGCAGAGTCACAGCGAGATAATTTTAGAATCACAGAAACTGAACAAGGGAAAATAGAGAATGGATTTTGCAAAATCAATTAATTGAAGTTTTACAAATTTAACTCCGGTTAGAGTGAAAATAGGGCTGAGAACTACCTGCTTAGTTATTGGATAATGAGGGCTAACACCAAAACATCAAGGAAAATCTATTCCTTCATGTATTCAATGAGCTTTCAAGCAACAACATCCACACCATGTGAGGATATGATCAGAACAGTGAGATGAAAGGTGAAATGTATTAATCTTTAAGTCACAGTAATAAGAAACAAACCCTTAGGTTTTTGTTAGAAAATAAATAGCTCACTTTAGTTTATCGGAAAATCACACTCATACGATTTGGATCAGTTTTCCCCAATGCTAGTCCTCAGGGCTAAATGTCCTAGATGTTTTGACTGTGTCCCTGCTCCAAGTACACCAGGTTAAAAAAATTGCAGCACCTCTGCAGCATTCCATGAAGTGCTGCAAAAACTTATTAGTCACCTAATCATTTAAGTGAGGTATGTGGCAGCAGGGAATTACCTAAGATGTTCAGTGGGCCCCAATGACCAGATTTAAAGACCATTGATTCAGATCATCAAAATAATGGATGAATGGATGGGTAGAGGTATGGAGGGATGGAACCAACATATTTCTATGTCATCAAAAAGGCACACCTGCAAGTGGAATAATTATTTTTGTAGTCATATTAGTATTAGCTTATTTTTGTTTGTCTTTGCCATGCCAGTTTTGACTCTTTAATCTGGTAAATGGTGATGCCACCAAATAAAAACAAATGCCTGTACAAAAAGATTTTTTTTTAAGCTTGCAGATATTTTACATACACATCAATGTATACTCCACTAAACAGAGCATGACATGAGCTTTTATAGATAATTATAATCATAACTTCAAAACCTTCAAAAAAACAATGACTGAATACTATCAGTCAAGTAAAATGAAAGTCAACAAAACATGGGCGTATAATTGATGTTCTTAGAATTGTTAAAACACAGACTTTTGTTCTACTTCAGCAAAATGAATCATAACATTATTAGTCATTCAGTGAGTTACTGAAGCTCTATATAGTTTTTACACTGCTGTGCTTATTTGGTACTAAAAATAGAAATAAATGTACAGAATGTGTCATGGTAAAGCCACTCTCTCTGAGTGCATTCCTTTCAAAGGAGTGACTCCACATCCGCTTTCCAATTTATCAGTGCTGAGCAGTCTTCTTTATTTACTTAGAATGATACATGTGTTTAATTATCCTTCACTCTGTGCATGTGCTTATTTTGTCCCTTTGGGGAATGAATGTACTGCCTTCTTGTTTGGGTCAGCTCTGTACTTTATGTGTCATCGCCTAGTCCTCTATTCATTTACAGACTTCTGCTTAGAGGCAGCATCCAAGAATGCACTGAACTATCACAGTGAAATGCTTTGCATAATTTGCATCCGTGTCGATCAACATCAGGCTCTAAACCTCTGAAACTCATAGCCACTAAAATCCCTCCCAGCAACTCTCCATGGCAACTTACTCCAGAAACTAAATTGGGCCTAAGACAGACTCAAATCTATCAACATCAGAGTGACATAAGATCCATAGGCGTAACACACTGAGCATTACAGAGAACCTTCAAAGGAATGTTTAGTTGTTCAGTGAAGAAAACCACTCAAAAAGGTACAGCAAAGATGTTGTGGAGCAAATTAAAACATCAAATTACATAAAGTGGGTTGTTATTAGTACTGTCAATCGATTAAAATGTTAAATCAGATTAATCACACTCTAGAGCTTATGATTAATTGCTGTGCTTAACTTTGTAAGCTTAAAATACAAAAATGCACATTTTCAGAAAATGCTTAAGGAATATTTTACTGTTTCAAACGAAACATCTCAGTTTTCCAGGTTTTCATATTCAGGAAGACTTAAAAGAAGTAATTTTGTTGATTAGTAGCCCTAATCAGATAGAATGGATTAGAATGTCTACTGGACGTCCTCATGGTGAGGTGTTCCAGAAAACAGTCCGTTCTGTCATGTGAATATATAGAGCCTCAACCAAAAACTACCCATCGATATTTTGCGTTTATTCTGCTTATATGAGCTTGAGTCAAAGGGGCAACAGGTCCAGAAGGGAATCCCAGACATTGCTCTCTCCCCAGCAATATCCTCCAGCTCAATTTTTTGAATCTCAAGGCATTCCAAGGTCAGACAAGATATATATTTTCTCCAGTGAGTTCTGGATCTTCTCTTGGATCTCCTTGTCCCATTGGGAGGACATGCTTGTCCTCCAACCAGAGGCAAATATTTGGCAACCTGACCAAATTCCCAAAACACCTCATCAGACTCCTTTTGTTGATGTGAAAATAGAGTGACTCTACTGTTAATTACCCTAAAAAACATGGGGTAATTAATATAGCAAACACCACTGTGGTACAAGCTGTCAGTTTGAGTTTTTGTCAAGGAATGAGAAGAAACCCTTGTATAATGAACTTTGTGTGTAGTACACTTTTAAGATGCGGAAATAATATTTTCACAAGTACGTCTCTCGCCACTTATTGAAGCACATTTTGTAGGTTAAGTTTCTCAAAGCATCATTCTCTGTTAACACAAGAAATTCTCAGAAAAGACAGCAAAGAAATGTTGTACAAGTTCATTCATTTACAGTCTAATATAAAAATCAGACTGTAAGTTCAGAGCAAACAGTTTAAAATTGTAGTATATATCAAATTAAAGTTCAAAGCATCAGACTGTCTTTTATGTCTGTCTCTGAAGATTCATAGTTCAGAGTTTGTGATGTTGTAAAGTTGAACTAAAAATATTTGTGAGTCATCCTTGTAAAATATATAAGTTACTGCTCATAGTCTGCAGGATGCAAACTCTTTGATTAAAATATCTATTATGTGAAATTCCCCCTTACCTTCTTAACATATTGTAATTTTGTTTAACCTTCTCCATGACCACACTGACACTCATCCAAGTGGCATTTATAAAACAATTTCCTTGACCTGTAGGTTTATCTCAAAGGTTAGATGGATGGCTATAAGTGCTGTGCTCTTGAGTGCAACCCAGAGCTTGTGATTGTTCCGGCTGGAGCTGCTCAGGAGTGATTTGTTGTTCGGAAAACCTCCCCCAGGTGGTGACATGAATATAAATCGTGTTTCTTTAAAGAGCATGCTTGAGGAGGAAAATTAAGATAAATTGGACAAATAAACTGGACAAATGCCGGCTACTGATTGTAGAAGGGTTCCAACCTCACTTCTGGAGAGAGAATTTATCCCCAGGCACCAAATCTATTAGTAATATTTTCCTTTAAAAAACAAGATTCACAGACCTTTTGTCACTACGTGTTTATTTTTTACTCTAATTAATTAACAATATGCAGCTGTAAAATTGCCTGAATTTAGAGAACCATAAAACCTACAAAGTTGAGGGAATATTCTAGTGTTTTCAAAGACATAAGTAAGTCTCTTTCAGATGTCTGCATTCTCTTTACAGTAGGCAAGTTTTTAAAAAATACACATTTTTGGCTCTTTTTAGATGCTTTGTTGTACAAGATTTGCTGTTTATTTAAATATCTGTGTTTTCCGAAGCTGTGGGGCTTGGTAACGTTAACAGGCCAAATATTTTCACTGTTTACATAACCACTTTCTTATAAAGTGCACATATCATGATTTATCTTTTCCTTTGCAGTTATGTTCAGGCAAGTGGCTCTCAAAGGTTATATTCATTCTGAGGTCCGAAGTTAGAAAATATATAAAACAGGTGAAAGAAGTTGAGCAAAAGATTGACGGTCTTACACGAAGAACACCAACCTCAGGCATCAGTTTATAACACAATGGTCAGCAAAAATAAAGTATTGGAATGTCCCACCAGCAACTGTAGTTCTTAAGATAGAAAAAGTAATCTGATTTATTCAGGGAGTCGTACGTCAAGAAATCTTGTTTTAAAATATCAACTTGGAACAAGTTATTTGTTTCAAGCACTGTAGAAAGTTCTGGGGTGCTGAGCGCAGGGGTTAAGCACAACCCACATATGGAGGCCTTAGTCCTCGACACGGCTGTTGCAGGTTCGATTCCCGGCCTGGCAACCTTTGCCGCATGTCTTCCCCCTTCTCTCATTACCCTCTTTCCTGTCAATTCACTGTCAAATAAAGGCCACTAGAGCCAATAAAACCTTAAAAAAAGAAGCACTATAGAAAGTTCTTTTAGTTATCACTTTCTGTAATACAAATTCCAACCGTTTTTTACATTAAGTGTTTACAATATGGAGGCTGTTGTTGGTGTCTGAAATCAACCTGCCTGTATTTAAGCTTCATATCAAGATTTCATCTTGATTAAAAAAATGCCTAAATTGATTGATCAACTATTGTTAAGAAATAAACTAAAACATCTCTCTTGCAGTTTCACCTTGCCACATGCTCAGGTCTTAGAAATGTATGGGACTGCTAAAATCACTTATTGATGCAGAAAGCTGCACCAAAATACTGTAGTTTGTCTGTAAGCAGGAAAGCATTTTGTCAAGCTGAAAGATATAGTCACAGTACAAAGGAGTACATCCTCTTTCGATTATTCTGTTTTACCAATCAGAGATAATAAATCACTTAGTTCTTAGCAGTACTTAAATTTTAGTAAAGATAAACTTTAGGTAAAAAAAACAAAACAACATAGAGCATGTTACACCATATTATTTTAAATAAACAAAGACAGAATAGTTGCCAGTCTGTTCACAGGTTGGTAGGTTACAAAGTAATGACACTGCTGATTAAAATGTTAATTTAAAACCTTTTGAAGGTAAATGAATGCACTATTGACTTTATTCTTTCGAAAAGGTTTTCCTCTAACACACATTTTTTATTTATTAACATTGTGCTCTGAACATCTCATAGTTGTGTGGAGCTGAAATATAAAGTAGTACTGAAGCCTTCAATAAAAATTAATAATCTAAAATAGCAGATTGTTCAGTTTGCTGTTGGGGAACAAAAAAAAACACAAGCTTTTTCCTGCAAAGGTTCATACAGTTACAGTATGAATTTGCTGTTGTGGAGCACAAGAGCCAGGCTTCTCTGATTGGCAGACTTGCATGTTAGCACATTTATTCTAAGCACTGTGGCTGTATTAATATGTCTCTGTTTATGTCACTGTACAGAAACTATTTTTGAAGTGAAATCTCTTTATCGTCCAAAATGCAAGACAGTCTGGAAAATGAACATTTGCTCTCTGTATCAGAACGTCCGTTTGATCACTGTGGCAAAACTCCATCCGGCTGGCCCCCGTGACCCTGCACAGATAAGCAGGTATAGCTAATAGCTGGATGGATCCTCCCTTCTCTTACGCAGTACTTTTGTATATTAGGTATCTACATAAGCTCCTGGGTATGAGTGTGTGTGTGTGTAAGATTGTTTGTCCTGTGTGCCTCTCTGTTGCCCTTGGATGGACTGGCGACCTGCCCACTGTGTAACCTGCCTCTCTCCCCATGGCCGCTGAAGAGAGACACCAGCCCCTCTGCAAGGATGAGCTTGAATAGACAGTGATGGATGGATGGTTGGCCTCTAAATAAGGAGACACTTATTGATTAAACGTCTTACAGATGATTTCAGGACATTGTTACAACGAATTGCCCATAAATTATGACTGATGGTTGTAATCTTATGATAACATAACTAGGTGACCTTTGGCTCTCAGCCACCAGATATTTCCAAAACAGATTGCTTAATCGAAGGATTTTGCACATCTGTCAACATTGAGGGTAAACAAAAAGTGGCCATAGCAATCTAAGATCTGTACCAGAAGTTATTATTTTTATTAATGCCATTTTGTGCTGTCTTCTCTTTACTCCACAAATATATTACTAAACTCTACAAATAATTTATTATGTCTTTATGTGAGAAAAACACACAAAGCAGATCCCATTACATAACTATTTGTTTCTTCAAGTTTGTGGCAGACTCTTCATGTGCACAAGTACAAAAGAAATAAAACCCTAAAGTCATAATGGGGTCGACTGTCATTTTACTACAAGTAGCATAAAAAAATGAACTATGGCAGGGTAGGTTTTTTATTTATTAGGTCTTGATTATTCTTTTTTATAGGAAGGATGAAAAAAATATATATGATTGTACAAAGATATGACATAAAAAGAACAACTAGTTGTTCAAATACTGACTACACAGCTATGCTCAGGTGTGGATTTTTTTTTTGTTTTTGTTTTTTTTCCATGTCTGTCCTCTTTCTATTAGTGGGGCATCTGTTCCCAGAGGAGCTCAGCTTTGAAATCAGCTCATACACTGATCCAGCTGCAGATTTTTTGGAAACAAATATTTAGTACTTTAGAGAGGAAGATTTGTGCCTGAAAAGGTTCCTCGGGTAGTGGTAGTCTTTTTGTTTTTTCTTAAAGACAGTTAAAATAACTGATTTATGTTAATTGTTAAGAATAGGAAACTAAATGAAAGGAAGTGAAAGGAAAGGAAGAGAGAAAAGTGGACAAAACAACATAAAGCACAAACTCAAAATCCAACTGACAGAGTGTATGTTTGTCAGAGTTTGAGAGGCTGCTGCCACTCTTTCCAGAATCACAGTGACACTTAGACAGCCAGCAATTTGAGAGATGCCCTTAGCTTAAATCCTTCTTCTCTGGGTGTTGCTAAAACATCTTGATTCACTTCACTAAAGATGGCTTTATAGTAGCACTGAAAACGTTGGTCATTCTTTATAATCCTGGTATACATTGTTGAAAAACCTGCATGTGATCCCATGGACTTTTTTGTGATGAACCAACTGTAAAGTAATCATGAATTGTCAAGGTTTTATTAAAAATCTAAAAAATGTGGAGCTGCATTTTTCTGCAGTTGTGATTTGTTGTTAACTTATGTGTAAGTTAATTTGCATTTGAATGGCAGTGGTCTTTGGATTTATGTATACAAACCCATTTGCATAGATGTCCCAAAGTGAAATTAAATTTTTTTGTGCTACATGGTTTTATTCAGTGTTGTATAAAGTACTGAAATCTCAGAGTCAAGTAAAAGTACAAGTACCTCTCCAAAATACGACTTTGGTAAAAGTCGAAGTCACTGACTGAAATGTTACTTGAGTAAAAGTCTTAAAGTATCTGAAACTTCTTGTACTTAAGTATGGAAATTACTGTAAAAATGGATGTACTCAAGTAATGTAATGAAAAGTACAAGTAAAAAGTAAAACAAGGCAAATTTGAATGACATGTCTGATATTTTGGTAAACTTGTCAAATAAACATAAAATAATGTACCCAACCAAGTGCAGGCAGAATGAAACCTGCTAATAAATTGTTCCAGTTTTAAAGAGTAGCACATGTTAATGGTTTGTGGTTTTGAACTTGCATGCCTTTCCTATATTCGTTACATTTAGTCTAAATTGCCATCGCTATGGCTTCTGTCCCCCATTGAACTAGGGTGACCAGACGTCCTCTTTTTCCCGGACATGTCCTACTTTTCAGACCTAAAAAGATGTCCGGGGGGAATTTAAGAATTGTCCGGGATTTTGGTCAATTGCCTCAAAACACATTACATAGCTTACAGTGCATTATAGGGCACGGCGCTGCGTGTCACGTAATCCCTGAGCCGCGTCAGTGCGGGCAGCACTGTTCTCTGTACGACCCTCCCTCCCACCCACCCGGCATAACGTGTTCTGATTTCTAATTTCCCCAACAATGGGAGAAGCGAAACAGGTGTATCCTATTGGAGGTGATGAACAAGCCCAGGCAAGCAGGCTACGACTTTGTTCGGTAGCCTGCTTGCTACTTGCTAATCAGTAGGTGGGGTCAAAACACTTTGTTTCTCTCTCTCGCTTTTTTGTAACGAGTAACTAAACCACACATTGAAAATGTATCGGAGTAAAAGTACGCAATTAAGTTCGGAAAAATAGTGAAGTAAAAGTGAAAGTCATCAAACATTTTCATACTCCAGGAAAGTATGAAGTACTCCACAATATACTTAAGTAAAGTAGTGAAGTATTTTTACTTCGTTACTATACAACACTGGTTTTATTATGTGATTGTTTATTTTTATTACTGCTTACAACAGATGGTGATATACATTGTTTTGATTTAGTTTTTAATACAGTTAAGTTAAGAACAGTTTTTAAATTTGTGAAAATCTTCTACAATAATTGTTTACTTATTCTCTTTTAAAGAAATATAGAAAATACATAGTCAGTCATAAAATGTATCTATTTAGACTTACTGCTTTAGCCTTCTTGGATAAAGTTGCACTTCTTCTATTGGATGCTTCAATTCAATATCCTCTCCTTGTTCAATATCTTCCTTTTCTTCTAACTTCCCTTACAGAGCAACCTTCCCTGCAGAGATTTGATCAAACAAAACTGCAGGTCAAAACACTGTAATTTATTAATGGAAACAGTGCAGTCTTTCCTGAACTAATAAATGATGAGCATCCTGGAATGACATAAACGGTGCATTTAGACTGTTTGCTGAAACGTTTTGCGGAACTGAAAAATACCAACCATTATGTCAATCTTAACACTGATATTTTCTGTTTCTTTAAAAAAATTATTATTATTTAGCCAACAATAAGTGCAGTTTGTGAGAGAACTACTCATTATCTCTGCTGTTGTTTAAATGGTTTAAAGTCATCGTCTAAAAAAACAGCACCTCTACCGACACATGATTTATAAACTCCCAGCTGGAAACCCAGCTGTTAAACTCCTGCAGTAGATTTTTTTTAACACATTAACATCAGTCTAAGCCTAGGAATTGGACAGCTACGAACCTGCACCCACTTTGATTTTGCAACACTTTGATGTCTGTAGCAGATGTTGCCTATTCTTATCTCATCTGTCAAGAAGCCGTTTTTATTGGTGTTTGTCAGCTTCAAAAGTCTCTTCTGTGAAATGTACCGACAAAAAAGATTTACAGAACAGCTGGGGAAGTGGTGGACCACAGGCAAGCATCTGTACTGTGTTCACCAGACCAACCAGCAAGTTAAAGTTTCATTTGTGCATGAATTTTATGATTTAGTAATATTGTTTATGAACTGGACCATTTTTTAAATGAGGTCCAACAGAGTAAAGTGGGATGGTACATAAAATTAAGTTTAAATGCATTAAGTTTGTGGCTGAAATGAGACAAAATGACCAAAGGTTTAAGGTGTAAACACCTGCAGTTTATTTTCAGTGTATGTCTAAAACATTTTAATACAGTTTCACAGTTTTTATTGGACAATTTGTAAACTTGAGGGTTTAAAGTAGAGCAGTTGGTTTTATGCTGTTTTATTTTAAACAAGGCAGTATTTCTGATAATGTGAATAAAACACACCCTCAGCAAAGATGGAAGTATTGCATTAAGCTGTCATGATGCAAAGACAAAACACTAAGCAGATGCTGAAACTGCCACTGTTTATCATCAGAGATAAATACATGGTATTTAGAAAAACTAATCTCATAACTCCTTCTTTTGCAGTGTGATAACTAACTGTCTAAGCCACCTTGGACCTTATTTCCTGAGATCCAAGATGAACATTTATGAAATAAGGATGGCACCTCAGTGAATATTTTATTTTTCACTGCATGCTATGAAGCTAGAAGTCCCCAGAGCACACTGAGACACATAGAAATGGAATTCAATAGTGAATTAAATTTGGAATCAGACATGTCCTGAAGCCGCCAGCACCAGAATTGTAATATACAAAAAGGCGCCAAGTACGTTTCAGCCCAAACAATCAAAACCTCAAAGACCTCAACCCTGGAAATTACTGTGAAAAATCATTTTCAGGCAGACCTCAAAGCAGCGTCTCTCTGAAAGGTTCAGCACCAAACCGTTTTCTTTGTATTTTTCTTGCACAGCCATAAATTGAAGACTTGTTTCAGTAAGATTAAACGATTTCTCTTTCATCTTGTCTTTCCATGATGGCCCGCCAGATTTTGAATCATGTGGTGCATCATCTAAGTGTCACAAAATAAACTTTAGATTTCAAAGATGCCTTCATGAGCAGTGGATGGTGTGTTAGATAAAGCAGTCGGTTTAAACATTAAAGAGCTTCCCTTTCTTATATAAACCTGATGCTTTCAAAAAAGATTGGAGAAAAAGTTCAGAAAGGTTATGCCAGCCTTCTTACCATTTACCAAAAATTGTCCATGTTTCCCTTCACTGCTACAAACCAGACAGTTTTTCATAATAATGATAATAATAACTACATATAATTTTATCCAATGTGTCAATTTACTATCTACATATTTCAAAATTAAATTTCAAAATCATTAAGTTGTGAATGCATTTAAAAATAAAAATCTAATTAATTAATAATTTAACTGCTTTATATTTACTGAAGTTAAAGTCAATCAGGAACAAACTTGCTCTTTGAATTTGCCTTATCAAAAAGATTCAAACATCAACTTTATCAATGTTTAACTCTTAAACATTACAGTCTGAACTCTCTAAATGATGACTATCCACATTTTTTATGCTTACAGGGAAATAATCCTTAGTTCCCCTTTTAGGTTTACCTGAACAAATCCAATTACATCTGTTGTCAGATAAACATCCTGAAACTATTCCATGAAACACAGCAGCTTATATGTCTCATACTGGAGACATAGGTGACCAGTATTGGATAAAAATACAAAGTGTAGAGTATGAAGAACCTTCCCAGTGGTGTACTACATTGATTTAAAGGTTGTGCTGTGTGTCAAAAACTGTGCATTTTGTGTCTGTTTCATGTGAATTTCATTCTATTTGTGTTTTAGCAATCTTTAAGTGTGGCGTTGCGCTGTTTGATGGATTTTTAAGAACATGCACACCATTACTGCTGCCATCACGAACTGAGGGGAGCCTCTGAAGGCTCTGCCAACCAATATCTTCCCTGTCAGACCGCTGCTTTATCTGATGATCCAGGAGCAAGTGAAGCAGTGCTGAAAGTCAGCCCACTGAGTAGAAATATCACTTGATAATAACGGATCAGACCCCCTATTCTATCAGACATGACCTTACAATTTATGGTGCAGAAAATGCATGGGATGCACCTGAGAAACGTCCTAGTCAGACAAAGATTATAGCCTTACTTTGCTGTCAGCTATAAAAGCAAATGAAGGGGTAGGAGTGGATGTGTAATTCTTCCTGCCACAGTTGAGGTGCCTTTGAGAAATACTGAAACTAAATAGTAATTGTCCTAATGGAGTTGTTTAGATGCAAACAGCAGAAGATTGTTTACTCCCAAGAGGCCATATGAGAAGCAATCCAGAAAAAAACATTATCTCAGCAGAAACAGGATAAGATACCATGGAGCAAACACATGAATTTATATTATCTAAACAAATGCCATTCTGAGCAACTTTAGGTAAACATGTCAGTCACATCATCTATCCTATCACGTAGTTTCAACAGCTTGGGGGTCAATGTAATTTGGTAACTGAATGATACTAACATACATAAAACATTAGATGACTGTAACTAAAATGTGGGAAAAGTTCTGATTAAATGCATGTGTCACAGCATATGTGAATAAACAGGTTATTGTGTAAAAATAAAGTGAACTACTTCCTGACAAATATGAAGTATTGATGAAGGAATCATGTGCTGTACTTTTTAAATTAACAAATTAAAAAGAGAAATGATTGCAAAATTTTGGTTCCACCCTCCCTCCACCTCGCTTCCTGTGCCACAGTCTGGTTTGGAAACAAAGGTCGCCTCTCCTCAGCCTAATCTTTCAGTCAGACAGTTCTGCTATACCAGCACCAACTGTGTGCTGCACTGCACTCTTATTGTGGAGGATGTTTGGACTTTCCTGTCTGAAGAAGCAAAATGTGAGAAAAGTCAGGTGTCACACATTCGTACAAGCAGTGTCCAAGTAATGGTTTTTTAACTAACCCAAGTCATAAACCTAAAAGAAAAAAAAAAAAAACCTTTCCCTTCCTAAAATTTTGTTCAGTATGAATTATCATATTTACAGACGGGTACAGCAGCATAATTCAATTCCGACATGATAGTTTTTTATGATTTTAATATTTGGATCATCAAGGTCATAAAAACTCCAAGACATCTGAGAAGGAATGTTCACCAACATTATGAAACTGTCTGGAATACAGAGAGCTGAAACCAATCCTCTACCTACATGAGAACCTGCAGCCACTCCATCAGTCAGAGAGCTGCTCTCAACTAAATTCAGAAACCAACTCATCACGTCTAGGCGCACCTAGACTCCCCAAAATGAAGTCGTTGTGGCTCACATTCATCACACCCTAACAAAGTTGATCACAAGAAGTCCTCCGTTCAATGTGAATGCACAAAGTCATCACTTCAGCTGACTGGTAGCTGCATGAAATATATGAGAAGCATCCATTCATATTAGCATCCCACCCACTGATATGACATCCCTCACTTTTTTTACTACACCAGTGGATTCCTGACTTTCCTTAGAGTGCATGTGTAGTAGGGAAGTGTATTCAAATTTATTACTTTAAAATTTAGAATTAGTCATCCTTTAATTGATACTTATGACATTTTCATCAAATACAAATGAACTCCCACATGATTGCAATGATCAACAGATGCGCTCAGAATACTACATAAGGAACAAATGTAGAAAGAGCAAAACATGACCGAAGCAGTCTGCTTTCACTTAATGTGACATAAAATGAAGAGATACATTAAAAGCATTTAAATAGCATTTGGAAAAGCGCAAATGAGACAGTCACGCAAGAGGAGCAATTCAGATGCTCAAAATCCAAATGAACAAAAAATGCATTTCATAATGACTCGCAAAAATAAAAATAAAACAAGCCGGGATGTATTATAGAAGAATTTTAATGGATAGACTAACAGAACGTTTTGCATAACTGTGAAATAGATGCACAGATAGATATATGGTTTTAATGTATTTACAAATATAAGTAAGAAACGTTTGGCATGCATTTGCATTCATCCCAAGTTATTCTACTGATTCTAAATAAATTTGAGCTCCCATAAATGACACCTGATTATCATATAGAGACCATCTATGTGTGAAAGCCTCATAAGTTTGTTGGAGAATATTAGTGAACAAATAGCATTATGAAAGTCAAGAAACACACCAGATACACCAGACAGATTTAGAATAAAGTTGTGGGGAATCTTAAACCAGGAAATAAGCTGTTCTTGTCAGATAGGAGCAAAACTGAACCTTTGTTACCTAAAGGGAGTGCAAATTCGTGTTGTGGAAAGATAACGTTGCACATCACTGTGAACATGCTGTCTATGCTGTGAAACATGGGTTTGGTTGAATCATGCTGCAGAAATCTTTTTTTTTAGGCAACTAGTGGGAAGCTTATCAGATTAGGAAGATGGATAGAGTGAACTGGAAATGCAAATTGAAAAGGAGAGAATTGATAAGTTGTGTCTACATTGCTTCTTATACACAAAATGTATCTTTGGTTTACAATCATTTTTATCAAGACTGTTTTCTGTTTTCAGCTTTTACAGTATTTCAGTCCGTCACATATTTATTCTTTTATCGATTTACATACAAGGATGCATAGAAATATAAATACTTGAAAACAACTGACATTTTAAACTAAAGGAAAGAAGAATAAAAATGAAATGTAGAGAGTTAGATCTTCTTGTATAAATCATGTCTTTGCCCTTGTTATGCCAATACAAGCATATCCAGAGGAGGACAAAGCAAAGTTATACTGCACCTTTTTATATGTGTGTTTTGTTCACATATTTCTGAAATCAGAAACTTATTATTATCAATACACAATAGTAAGTTAAAAGGTCAATTCAGCCAATAATAAACATAAGACGAGAAATGTTATTTTAAACATTTAAAATAAGTTTCTAAACTATTTGAAACTTTGTACTGACTTTGTCTGAAAGTGTGTTCTTTCAGACAAACTTTTCATCATTCCTATGAAACAAATTCAACCCCATCGTCAAAAAGCACATAGTCAGTTACTACACTACATGCCAGTGCAAGAAAATTGGACACCATATCCAAGCTTCACCCTGGAGTCAAAAACCCATCTACTGTAAATTTCAGTTTATTTTTTACATTAGATTCACAACAAAAACTCAAGTGAAAATATCACCTTAATAGACATTGGTCTGTAAATTCATCAAACTTTCTTGTTAGCACTAACATCGTGGTTTTGATGAAGACTATATAAAGTTAATTCTAAATTACATCTTGTGAGAGTGTTGCATTGTAATTTGATAGTTTGTACATTATGGCAGGTTTGAACATTGTGAACTTCAAGCTCTTCAATCTACCTGTAAAACATTGACATTAACCTGCTCATACAACTTAAAGTCATTGATGTAATTCATCCTTCTGTGTTGCATGATTTTGTAAAGGGACTCAGTCATGAAGAGTACCCGGTATGATTGCAATGACAAGCCTGTATATTTTACTGGGTGTCTAGTTTTGCCTTTCTAAGACAGATTGATTTCTGACCAAGATAAGAAGCCCAAAGAAGATTTACTGGTCTTTTGCATTACAAGAATGCCATAGCTATCAAGGTATTCTGAGCACGTAAACCTAATAGAAGACCCCGAGGCGGACTCCAAACATGATGAAAGGATTAAATGTTTCATCTGGCCTGGAAACACCACAGAATCTGCCAGAAAATCGCTAGAGGATTTGAGTTTGACAAAAGGGCATCAAGAATAGAGGTTTGTTTTAGCTGGACTACATAGATAAATCAGTTTTTTTATTTAATTAATTTCTTGGATTATCTTGTTCAATCCTGCAAGAAAATCTAAACTATTTGAAACTTGGTAGTGATCAGGAAGTTGTTGGAGGTGCTGTGCGAGAAGCAGCAGGCAGTAACTGAAGGTCAGACAGGCTCTAAAGAAATTACCATTAAGGGAGCAATATTAATTTGGATCTTTTCTCTTTTTTTATTTTTTACCTTATTATAAGGAGACTTACTTAGCATTATAAGATCTGAAATTACTTTTTATCTCTAATTATAAGTTTAAAATGCTGACAACCAACTAAAACTTATAGGTTTTAGCTATTTATGCTGTAATTAAGTATTTTTAGACTTTAACATTATTATTAGTTTGTATTATTTGACATGTTTTGTCCAGAATGTTCTTAGATGACCACATTTTGTTGATTAGATCCAATAGCTTTAATTTCGAAGTGGCAGATGGCCAAAAAATGCCTCCTTTGTGCCAGAGTGTACCTCGACAGTGAGCGAGAAGGTGACTGGAAAACAAAAGAAAAGAATGAAAATACTTTGACTGTGACTGATTTAGTCCTGGGGCATTTGGAAAGAAAAGAAAAGAGAAACTTAGATGAATACAAAGCTTCGAAATCAAACGCCCTCACAAAAAACTATTGCCAAATAACAGCTAAACCAGACTCTTGCAGGACAAAGAATGGTCAAGTGAGGCAAAAATTGAGAGAGAAGGAAAGTCAGGAAGAGATAAAAGAGTGAGCAGTAAAGACACAAACTAATTTCAGCTGACAGTCAAGGACACAGTGACAGGAAACGGGAAGGTAGAAAAGGATTGTTAAGAGATCTAACTATATTACCAGAAAATCTCAGCACTGTAAACCCAGTAAGAGAAACGGCAATAAAAAATCTAGCATGTTATAAGCTTTGCTCCTTGAAATGTAATGTCTGACTCAGTAAACCACCAGCCAGGTATTTTTCATGGAAAACAAAGGCTTGGGCTCTTATTATAATGCTTTTGTGCTTCAAACGCTCCAGAGGAAACTATCTGATCGGCTCATCTGGCTGAGAATCAAATGCTTAAAGCAGCAGATACAGAACAGAAAGGCGTGACCCTGAAAGAAAAAAAAAACAAACAAATGGAAACAAAAAATTGCTTTTGGCAATTTTTTTATTCAACGCCCACTTATACATTTCAGCCCAAAAAAACTATCAGTGTGCTATGACTCAATCTGGGTATATGGTGATATTTTTGTAGAGCTGTTTGTCGGCTTTAAGGATGGTAAAAGCAAACTGCACATGGTTCATTCAGTGTTCAGACTCAGAAACCATTCTCTGAATATGGTCAGGTATCAAATGGAAATGTTTTTAAAAAGCAGCAAAGGTACAAATAAAAGCTTAATTTAAAGTAATATCAGAATATCTGACTGCAAAAAATAATAATAATTTTGTACAGGAATATTCACGCATTACATTTTAGGGAAGCAAATTGTTTATCTTGTTCACTCTTACCATTACTCCTTTATTTCTGATCTAATGTTCTTTGACCTCTTCTGCTACATAAATATGTAAGATAATGTTAAACTTACTTAATATTGGACTCTTCATTATTAAGATTCTTTAAGGTAGCTAACAATAATAATAACAACACAATAGTAGTACAAACACAAAATAAAAATTAAATAACCTTTAGTCATCTAGAGGACCAAAGGATTTGTATTCTAAATTGATTTTATTTATGAAGGAATCTGCATCTGAGAAACATCTTGAATATTTATTGAGTCTTTGGTTGACTAACCCCCACTTGCTTTTGCTTTGTCTATTTTAAACCAATTTTTTTCACATTGTTTGTTTGTGCAATCTGGCACATCTCTCCAATTGTAAAATTGTCTGCTGAAGAAATAAAAACAAAGCTGGGCCATTAGTGTAACCAAGCGTGACTGAGAGGCGAGGCTGGGTGAAGTTACGAGGAGGAACTGGGGGAAGAGCGATTTCTGAGAGGGCTGTTTTTTCTTGGGTGTTGCATGAAAACATCAGAATTAAATCTGAAAAGGCCACCGATCCAGCGCTCACAGGAGCACACAAAAAGCACAAAGAGTGAACCAGGTTGAATGAGATTTGCTCTTCATTGAGGAGGAGTCATTATTCTCTGTCACAGTTACATTACGGCTCTAATCCCACCATTTTACCAGTGATGAGAGATTTTTAGTGATTACAGGGGATCACTGTATCTAAATGTCAGCCAGTAATGATTTTAATTCGCTAAACAAGTTTCTGATCCGATGGATGTGCGTAAATGCTTTGCTCCATTTGCCTGTTTCCCACCCCAGCAGACCCGAGTATGTTCACGGCCAAATGAGCATTACCACGCTCCAGAGATCAGATCTAGACTTTCAATCTATGGTATGGCTGGAGTTTACAGAATCGACTGTTGGTCTGTGCTGGTGTGTTGATTTAGGAGGACACGTGCTGTTTACTAATCCCTCTAAAGCTTCAGCCAGGTTAATCTTGCAGTAAACAATGTGTCTCTAAGCTGGACTGCAGTCTGATCTTATCTGTATAATGTGTGCGAGTGTGTACCTGTGTGCATTTGTGCATTTGTGTTATCAGATGTTTACACCCTGATAAACTCGCTGTTGTCCTGCAAAACAAATTTACAAACAGGAGACCATAATCACACATGGTCACAGCTGGCGAATCATTATCCACACTCTGCAAATAATATTGTGGATGCTTTGGGGATCATCGCAGAAGTGGTATGGATGCATTGGGTCAAACTTTGCAACCCATTATTTTCGCCAACAGCCATGGCATCTTTTGGGCTGCCACAGATGATGCAGTCCTCTGTGAGCATCACTCAATAATTTATTTCAGCGTGAATAATAAACAGCGGCACAGGCTTGGTGTGATACTGAAATCTTTTGTTTGATTGTTTTGGTATTGTTAAAATAAAGAAAATCTTAAACTCTAAAAATCCACCAAACGTTAACCAAGCAAAGCCACAACTAAAGTGAGTGAGTTTTTTATGAGTTATCTTTGGAGTGGCCCATTTATTAAAAGAAACCAATAAAAACAGTTAAATAATAGCTTTCTTTGATCGAACCAGTAGTGTAATGTAGCGCTATTCATGGCAACATTGCAATGATTCTACCAAAATGATTTCATCTCATCCACTTGATGTTTTCCAAGTTAAATGTTTAAAATGGCTTACAGGACTGGAAAAAGTGGCTTTATTTTCTGACAAATGCAGCTACAAATGATTTTGCCACTTGGGGTCAATCAATTCTGTGTACCTGAAAATGATTGACCCTGTCATGTATGGCTGTATATTTTACAAAGATTGGCTCTTTCTTCACATGAAAGCATTTTGTTTAACTTTGGCTGTGATTAGTTGATTGGTTGACTGACTAATCTATAGGTTACTGCACTTAGGGTGTAGATAATCTTTGTCACAACATTTTGTTTAATGTCATGTCTAAAGTGAGTTAATATGTCAAACTACAAACTGCATGAAAAGTGTTCAAATCTATTTGAAAGTCTTCTGTCTCATTTATCTTTGGATTTTTGTGAAATTTTTGCAATTATATAGAGTGTGGTTGCTCTCGACTTATTTAATAATCAAATTCCACTAAAACTCCACTCTGCACTCCTAAGTTGGGCCTTAGACTACGGAACATGTATACTTCAGCCAGGTGCATTCAAAGCTTTCTAGAGACCAGAGAACTGAACTCACTGGTTCAGGTGAGAGCTTTGATTTGTAAATCCAGCTTTGTCTTTAAAGCCGCTTGAGATGAAAGCCAAGGAAACATACTGAAGCCGACATTGTAGGCCATCAGGGGCGCTTCTGGCCCAGCTCAATATGGGTCATTGTGTGGGTAACATTTTGTGTCTTTTGTAATGAATCCTGGGGCATTAATCAAAATCAACCTTGCTTCGCATAAATCAACAGAGGGGACACAACCGAACAGTGAAGTGTGTTCAAGTGAGCAGTGTGGATTATAATCATCCCTCTAATGAGAACCATTTTTCATCTGTGAGCTGTTTGTGTAAGGCAACCTCTATGTGTACATTTGGTTATGCATGCATGGTGTGAACATAAGCCCATCATATATGAGAGTATTTTTAATGAACAGTGTGCTTCACAGTTACTTAGGGTTGAAGAAGCAATAATAGAATGTTCTTGCAAGCAGCTGAGTAGACTAAGATGACTCGGAGGGATTACTAATGAGACACAGAATTAAAATTTAGAGTTATGACTTCTCCTGTCTCATAACTTTAAAGTATTGTCACCTTATAAGTGAATTGCTGTTTTAATACTGCAGAGCTCTTAATATTAATCCTTAATTTATGCAATTTACAGGCAGTAAACTTTTAAGTGGTAATAATTGACAGTTTAACTTTTTTTGTGAAAACTGCTAATTTTTTTGTACATTTCATAAACCAACCAGTGTTTTTGAACAATCTGTGATAAATGCAGAATCATTCAGCATATGTTTATAATGTGGTTTTCCTGCTTCTCTCGGTCTAAGTTATCCTGAACCCTAAACAGCACCAAAATATTTCTCCTTTTGTTTTTAGCAAAAAGAAAAATAGAGATATAAATAAATCTAAAATGGTGCTATGAATAGTTACTTTCCAGTGATACGGTTCTAATTATACATTCATTTTCAAATTCAGTCCAGAGGCTTTTAAAAAACAATTAAACAATTTAACAATTAAACAATTAATAATTGATGTAGAAACTTGACTCAGATACCAACTTTCACTTCCAGTTTGGATGTAACCAATAGACACACTGGAGGTGCCGTCGCTCTCTCTTAATTAATTTCTCATGTGCATTAAGGTGTCAATTCCTTGCCTTCCTTAAGTCAAGCAACCTCCAAAATTTGTGCATGGGAAATTTTTGAGCTCATACACCCACACCTGCACATGTGAGCCTGTAATGTTACAGAATAAAGTTGAAAAATGTTTCAAATTTACCATCATTACAACCATCACTATTGCATCCTGTGTGTTGGGTTTCAGTCCGGGTGGCGGAGACGTTCACCTTCTGTTTTTTGTCACTCATGTTTTGAGCCAATTACAATCAGTTCTGCTACTTGCAACACCAGAGAGTACCTATATCCCCACCTTTCATGCCCCTTTTTTTAGCTTAGACATGCTAACAAGCAATAGAAAGTTTCTTCAAATTACATTTTAGCTTTTTTTAGCAGTGACACAATGCCACCCTGGACAAAGAGTTATAGAACACATGTTGGAAACTGCCACTGTTTATTAGGTTAGCATTTTCCTCTTTTTGTATGAACATATTGCATGTTTTCTCACAGTAATGATAGAAATAGATTTGAAACAAATGTTATTTCCTTCATCAGACTCAATATTCTGCTTTCAGAACCAAAAAGGACGCAGTGGGCATGTATCACAAGCTACTATTGTAATTTCTGTCTGAGTTAATTTCCCTGGAGTTTCTGCATTAGTGCCACTGGCTTTCTTAATGGACATTAAGACTTCACTGCCGCTTCCAAATGAAATGCCACTGACATTCTGCCCTAGGAAGCTACAAGACACTGTGGAATGGAATTAAAGCAGTATGACCATATGCTCCATCAAGCTGTGGACCTCTGCTGGGAAAGTGACAACGTGTGACTCTAATGAGGCACAAAGAAGCAAGAAATGATCCGAAAACAATCAAACTGTGAAGTTTTGCTCTGATGTTTTAAGGACCTGTCTCTGAGGAATTAGTATCTGTTTAATCAGACACTTATCTTTGGAAATTATGGGGAAAAAATGCAAGTATATGAGAAGATAAGTTGGACCTGCAGGGCTTTGCAAGCATCAGGAAAACCTGTTGAACCTTTGTCACATTAGAATGCAGAGCAGACACTCACGTGGAAGGAAAAGGATATGGTTTCAAAGGGTTTTGCAAAAAAAAAAAATCCAAAATCTGCCATTAGCATTGATTTTCAAATTCAATTGGCTCAACCTGAAAAGTGACTTTAAATAAGAGGTCATTGATGAGATAGTTTCACCACAGCACCCACAAAGTCATGGTGAGGAAAATGTTTGCTAAAAGCTTTCACACTGATATAAACACCCCATCATGTGAAATTAGTCTTTGATCCCAATGTTAAGGGGACAAGATCAAAAACTTAATTTATTCAAAAAATAAAACCAGCTTAGCAGCAGAAAACAGCTTTTGCTCACCCCAAGCTGTTTAACACGATGCCCTGAAATAATTTGCTCGAGGGGAGAGAAGTTTGTCAGCAGATTGTGAAACAGCATGAGACCTGAATGAAAAGGGTAAAACAAGAAGTTGATGATGGCTCCTTCAGACAAATCTTTACATGTAATGTTAACAAAATCACTGTAGTCCACATTAAAATTGCATAATTAAATGTTATTAATTTTGCAGGTAAAGTTTGATGCAGAGAAATTTTGACTTACTGCTGGCATTTCCCCAACATCAAAGAGCAAAGATAAGCAGAATCATGGTAGAAACATCTCAAGATTCAGTATATCCGGCCAATAAAATGGTACCACTGTACAGGGAATAGTTCTATATATTAATATGCCAGGGGCAGAGTGTATCAGAAATAATAAAAAAAAGGCTGAGCTGCCCCAGATTTTCCATCCAGCAGGTGATCAGATCAGCAGGTTTGGGTGTTAATTTAAAAAAACTCGTGGGTCCAGTTATGATCTTTGTTACTCCCCTTTACTATGTATTATTACACTCAATTTAAAAAAGGTCAGTAACTAAAAAATCAGCTTGCCACCGACTGCCACAGTTATTTTGAGCTTCAAATGTTCATTTGACATCACATTTTATTCATTAAGTGGCGATTCATCATGGAAACTAAAACCCTTAATAAACTTTTCTTCTTTTTTTTGATTGAACTTTAAAACATTTTTAGTTTGAAAAGGCTTTTGTGAAACAACAGATTTGGTTTAAAAAAACCTCAAACTGCAGTATTTTTCTATATTTTTATTTATTTATGTTTTACCCAGGCTTGAATAAAGCCTGGGTAAAAAAGGTAGAATAAATGCCTTCTTGCATGGACTTTTTTACACCATTCTTGGTGAGACTCTTCCTAAGTTGTAGTGAGAACATAATCATGTTTAGTCAATAGATAATTTATAAGAAAAAGTTCCTTAAATGTCTTTGCCAGGACACACACTTTTAGCAAAGTCGGTTTCATGACAGAATAGAATAAACTTGAAGTATAACAGGTTTTGTTTCTGTAAAAGAGACAAATGCACCTTAACTGTTTTGTTTGAAAATGTGCATGTTGCATGAACTGTAACCTGGTCACTGTGGATTTGTTTTTCTATGCTTCCTCCTAGTAATGCCCAACCATCTCCTCCTATCCCTTTACATTTCATTCAGAAAGTGCTTAAAATTATTCACTGATATGATATGTTCCTTCCAGGCCATATAATTTATTCTCATTTTTTTACTTCCACATAATCATGTGTAACCTAATTAAACATAAAACATATCTAATACCACCATATTCATCTACGAAAAGTTCTATATACCCCTCCTTCTTGTCTGCTTCTGCGTCCATTTTTTACCTCATCTCATTCTGATAATCATTCACCCCTCCGTCTTCATTCCTGCTTTATTTTTCCTAAATCTGGAGCGTTTTTAAATTGGCCAGGTCAGTTACCCACTGAGTCAGAAGTCCCATGCTCATTCTCCTCTTCTTCTTATCCTGTATCTCTTTGCTTGTCTAAGCCAGTGAACTCAGCATGCTTGGGGAAAAAGCCTGGGTGAAATTTTCCGTGCAGGACAGTGAAACTCCACTGTCTAAGGCACACTGGGGATTTAGGCTTGGGAGTTAGATATGCATGAGGAGAGCCATGTAATTATAAGGAGCCATGGTTGCTATGAATTAGGTTTACAGAGACAGTTTAGAAGAAAAAGAAAAGAGCTCAAATATGCAATAATATCTTTCACCATTCACAAGCTGGAAGCCCAGAAAGCCTTAAAGTAATACTGTTGCTAGAGATGCAACGGTCAATCAGCCAGAGACTAGAACCAGACAAGTTTTACTGATTTCCATTTCACATAGATGTTTTTTCTATTATTTTGGTCTACAGTTGATCAACACCAACGAGGATCTAAGAAGAGCATTTCTATTCATGTAAGAAAACTTTCAATTTGTCTCATATTTCCCAGTTTTAAACAATAACATTTTTCAAGTGACCTTCTCAGTGACACATTTTAAACTTAAACCCACTCTCACAGAGCCATGTTACATAATAACAAATTAAAGAGAATTTATTGAACCTTGTTTGTTATCTATATCTGCTCACTGTGGACGCAGATGCAAATGGCAGGAGAACTGCAATCCCACAAAGAAAACAGATGCTGCTGTAATTAAGCAAGGCAACTTCAAATCCAGCGGAACTTCTGTGAGCCATTCAAATTGTGTCTATTGCATTTCCAGCCAATCAGGACATGCGAAAGTACAGGGCCATTAAAGCATTGATGCATTGCAGCAGCCAGCCGCTGAGCTGGGCCTGTGAAGAGTCTCTCCAGCCGCAGCTTCTGTCATTATAGCAACGCTCCACACCTCATCGCACTGTGGAACACTTATTCCAACACAACAGGGGAAGAGCATCAGCATTGTATCAGCTGTGAGCACCAACTGGGAGAGAACAGAAAGTCAAGAGTCACAGAGGAGGAGAAAATGGACTGATAGATGGCAGAGAGGGGAGGCTGTCCTACAGGACTGTGGGAAACTTGTTTTTTTGTGTTTTGCTCACTTTGTTTTCCTTTTCATTTCTTCCTGGCTCGGTCTCTTTCTGTCAGAGCTCTGTAGTCCTGCAGAGTCTCCAGGGGATGGGATTATAGGAGTCTACGTTACGTAGCTACGGTAAGCCTGCATAGGAGAAGGTCAAGGGGAGGCGAGACAAACAAGAAAGTCTGTAATTTCTCCATGTCTGACCCACTTTTTCTGTTCTTTTGTCTCAGCTGTTGTCTCTTTATTGCAACCTGGGTCCCATGTCTCTCTGTGGTGTCTCACAAAGAAATAAGTATAAAACATTGTTCCAATCAGGTGACATTCGTCATTCTAAACTCTTGGGTACTCTTTATAACATTAAGGTTCAAGTAAACTCGATTTGGAAAGTAAATATTGAATTCACTTTTCTTCTAATCCTCAATATTTCTTTGCTTCCTCTGCTATTTTTTACAGATCATTTGTCTTTTCACCTTCTTCTCTTACCCATTATTGCTGCAGCACAGTTATTATAATAAAATGCTGACATTTTATGTTTCTGTAAACTAATGATAAGAATATAATATCAGATTTGACTGTGTGGAGTATGAAAGGCTGTTTTTCAACCCTTACATTTGTAAGCCTATTTGGGATGCCTCAAGCCAACAAAATAATAAGAGCCTAATGGGAAACTTGAAAGAATCTCAAGCTGTTTTTTAAGGGATATAAAGTAAAATTTAACAGTCTGACATTAACAACCAGGGTGCTACCATCTGCTTCACACATGCAGTCTTACTACACTAGACAAAATAAGTCATCAGACAGGTGTAACAATGATGGTGTTGGCAGAGCCAGCCCAAGTCATAAACCAAACTAAATCACTGCTTAGGGTCCTTAATGTCAGCAGAGCCACTTCTCACACAGACTACAACAGATTCAGATTATAACAACCTATTCTGAAGATTTCTAAATATTTTAAAGACAAAATAAAATAAAAATTCTGTTCAATTGAAAATCTAGATGAGCTATGTAATTTAATTCTGCTACGTTACTCATTTCTGCTGCTTGACTCGCATCTCATCCAACTTGTATGCAATCTCTTTATAAGCAAATGCAAATAAACTTTGCGCCTCCTTCCAAACTGCTGAGTTTGGATTGAAAAGCTGCACACGAAATATGACTGCCAGAGCAAATGAGCAAGTTAGAGAAATAAGCACATTTTCACATTTTATTTATGGCTATTAATTTCATGAAGGACATAATATTGCTTATCTTGAAGCCAAGAAAGACTGTGAAACATGGTCAATTTAATTGCTGACTTTGGGGTGTTGGTGCCAGGAGGGGGATGAGCTTAACTGGAAGTGGGCCCCCAAATTAAATTCTGCTTTGGGCCTGGCATGATCTTGAGCCAGCTCAGTGTATTAGACAAAGCTCCAGGGCAGTCAAACCACATAATAACGGCTATCTTTGCTAAAGATCAAACCGTGTTTTCCTCCCGTCTTTATTCTTTCCCAGTCCAACCATTGCAGATTTGAGGTGTAGGCTGATCCTCTCTCTTGCTGAGGCTGTTTCAGCAGCTGTTCCGATCAAGACTCTCCACTGCGCTGTGAAGGCTTGTCTTGGCCTCTACTAATCGCTTTCCACATGCTTGCAGAATGGAGCTCTTGCACCTAATGTCATCACTGACAGGTCTGGGAGAATCTCGCAAGGATGAACACCATGCAGCTTAAGTTGCTGATGAGTGAGGTTTGCCGGCTGTGTGCGAGTATAAATGCATGTCTGCAGCTGGTGGAGTCCAGGTGTGTTTTGCTGATGGCTCAACGGGTGTGCGAATGCTTCAAGTAGTGCAGGTTGGGTCATGCATTAAAGTAAGCACTAGCCCATAACCGCTTCCACCTGCCAAAACGCATTTGCCCCACGAGGAGTTACTCATCTGTGTGTAACAAGCTAATGGTGCAGAGTGGCGCACAGTGGCATACATGAAAGCCCCCTTTGTGATGACACTCATTTCACCTGATGGCATTTTGTTGTGTTAAAGCTAAAGCTGGGAAAAATACATCCTAAGCCAGAAAAATAGATTTTTCCATTTACATACCAAATTTTAAGAATGTTTCCATGATGCCATATCCACTATTTCATGTTTGTCTTTAAATGATTCTGTTGAGAGCTTCGCTGTTAGACCCTCAAGTGGATTCAATAAAGTGCTGTCAACAGAGATGATTAATTATCATTCACTGCAGACATGCAACAAATTGGTAAATACATTTAGCCTTTTACGCCCCCAGACATGATCAAGAATTTGAATAAGAAAAAAAAAAAAAAAAAAAAACATAGAAAGAAAGAAAGAGGCTGATATCTGCAGTCAGTGGAGTGAATCTGGGTATTGAATAACAAGTTGAAACTGACCTAAGAGGCAGAGGCTTTTGGCATGAAAAAATTGAATCTTTCAAGTGGGCAATTTTAGAGTTCTTTCGGTGAACCTGGAAATTAAATGTCAGTTACTGAACACAAACAACCAGGATAAAAGATACAGAGTCATATAAAGGTGTTTGTAACTTTTGAATCTGTCCGAATCTTATTACGCTCCAACCACAAACTTTAAGGTCTTTTATTGAGATTTTATAAACATAATTGTGAAATGGAAGGCAGATGATACACAGTTTTAAACATTTTTTACAAATAAAACTCCAGACATTTATTTTTACTATAGCTTTGATTAGCTTTGAGCAGCAGTAGACTGAACACTAAATTCAAGGACACAGATTTCACTTGATAGTTTTTTGCAGACAAAGTTAGAAAAAACACCCCATTTTCACAGCGTAAAGAGAGCGTACTCTGCATTTATCTTCCTTACAGATCTGTCATGTTAAGTAAGTAATCTCATCAAAGTGTTGTGGATGCTTTTAGAGAGTAATTCAAAAATATCTCTTATATTTCAAATTAATCACCATTAGCAAGAAATGATAAGCTGCATAGTTTTTAAGTAATTAGTCCAGGGTGCCTCAGGAAATCAAGTTTAAGATCTGATCTGATATAATTTAAAAAGTTTTTATAAAAATGTTTAGAGAAGAAAAGTTTGTTTTTAATATCCATGCTGTAGAAATGACCAAAACAGTTTTGTCTTTGTGTTGCATAATTATTATAAGGGCAGAACTACGTTATAAACTGCCGGTAACCATATTGACTGAGATCAGCGTCCATGTCTTAACAGTTTTTACTTGGGCAGCTTGCCCTATTCATTCAACAATAATTTCAGCATCAAAACAAAAAGTGTTATTGCTTTGATGAACTAGCATCTCCACTATTTAGTCAGCAAAAGACAAATGAGTTTGTGTTTAGTGCTAAAGAATGTATTGTTTATCTTTAGATCACATTGTCGTCAATCAAAGCTATTTCAAACACAGAGGTCTTGCTTCTCTCTAAGAGCTGTTCCATCCATTATAGGAATATAAATATACATTTGGAGCTTTTATTGTTGTATTCAAACCATTTGCTTTTAGCAGTGAACTGACATTACAACAAACAATCTAAACACATTTCAAACACATGAATGAATTGTGGGTTATCTGTCTATTTCACATGGGATCAGAATTATTCATGCTGGTTAAACAATAACATTCGGATGATTGTCTCTTGCTAAGCTGGAAAGTAATCAAACATTTTTTATAGTCATCAACACTGTGCTGTCTGAGTATTTGTCCAATGATTTCAGAATTGGGGAAGCTCACTTAAACTGGTTTCTTGCAGTGAAGTGTGTGTGTAATTCCAGTGGTGTTGAAGTGTTCTTTTGATCATTGTGACCAATTTATTTTCATCTGGTATTTTGAGTAAGATGAGGGAAACCTGGACACAACTGTGTATTCCAGTGAAACCCACATCAAAACTAGTCTAGTCAAAACTAGAATGGATATTGGAGGCTGACATTAGGCTTCGGGAATGACTCTGCCCTCAGCCCTAATGAAAATGTATGGACGTGGCTTAAAAGCCGAGTCAGTGCCAGGAAACCATCTAATTAAAATGAGCTCTTCTATTTCTGATCAGAAGACTGGTCCGGTCAGAATTATCCCAGACGCTTGTTGATAGCTATGGTTCATGTCCAACATACTGAGTGACCTTCCACCAATTATTAGTCAAATCAAAATTGTTTTTCACAATACAAAAAATACAATACAAAAATTGTGAATAAGTTCACAATACAGTTTAAAAAAGCTCAGAATTAAATAAAAATTAATGAACATTATACATGTATGTAAACTTCTGACTTAATTGTCTAATCTTATTTGCTTAAAGCTACTCAGCTGTCAAGTGGGTATCAGTACTAATCAGTTACTGTTTAAAATAACAGTAGATGGCATGTTGAGGCTTTATAGATAATAATATAAGCACATCTATATGAACATGGATCATAGAAACCATTTTTTTGATACAGATGTAATAAAAACACAGCAATTATAATATAAACTAGATTCCTCTGTTCTGAAAAGAGTCCAGCGGTGAGGGTATTCAGCAGCATCAGCATGTCTGAGGTGAAATTAGGAAGATCTAGATCGGAGCTGATGCCGCAATTTATCCCGTAGCTGATCGATAAGGTTAAGGGCAGAACTGTACCGGGTAGTCAGATTCTTCTACTCTGAGCTGAGAAATTTGCTTCATTGTGTAGAAGTCAATTGGAAGACCTCTCAACAATTGTATTTTAATTTTAAAAACACACAGTTGAGTAAAGCCTGGTCAAAATATAAAAATCAAACCTGATATCACACAAACCTGAAATGAGACAGCCGAATTTGACGGTTGATGCAAAATTGGTGGCGGTGGGCAGACAGACAGAGATATGAATAAGAAGTGAGACAGGAGGCGTGACGGTGCAGTCAGGCATGTAAAGGCAACTGGTGCCGCCACTGTGCTCGCTGTCCCTGCAGCGCAGCGAAATGAAGAGTGGAGAGAGGGGAAGGTGGGAACCAAGAGGAGAGAGAAAAGACAGCTGTGATTGACTGGAGCAAAATGACAATACATGAAAGGAGAAGACAAGGGGAAAAGAGAAGGAAGAGGACGAAAACAGAGGATGGGGTGGGGTAGAGAAGAGCTAGTCAAATAAACAAGAGTCTGTCAGATGATGCATTTAATTCACTGGGTGACTACAGCATTAAACAAGCTCCCTGCATGCTTCTCAGGGAGCATGTATGCTTTCACATAACTACTTGGTTGCTGTTGTGTGCCCTGCATTCTTGATGAGTGTGCATCTTATTGTGTGTACAGTTTGCATTGAAGTAAAGACCCTCAGCTCCAAGTGAGTTGCTCCTAATGAGCAACTGTTGGCAAAATCCAGAAGCTGTTACTTTTGTCAGTAAGCAAGAAGATGCAACAGCAGCCCACAGATATACTGCCAGGTATTGCATTAACAAGCTGTGTTTGCTTCTCCTGTTAGCAGCTCTCACCACTACTTGATTTACCTTGTTAGAGCTACGTTTGGGAGTTACGAGAGCCAAGAGTCATTGTCATTGTGTTTCATGGAGGCCATTAATGCAGAGCTCAGTTATCCTGAATCCAGCCCACTAAATTATTCTCATGTGCTTCCTTAGCAGCTGGTAGCTGTGTCAACATGTGATAATATCAAAACTGGGACTTAGAAGTTTGACAGTCAGCATTCTCTTTACTAGATAGATAAATAAATAAATACACATTACAATTAACTGAAAGAAAATCAAATCAAAATAGGTAGACATTAAACCTACGATTAAGAAAATGAAAAATGAGCTAATTGTATTTTTATGAGGCACTTTGCAACATGTTTTGAAATGTTTCATAAACTACCACATTTTCTTAGTTTTGTCGCATGACATTGCAAGAAAATTGCCTATTCACTTGTTTTTATTGTCAGCCATCTGAAGGATTTGATAATACTTTTAAGCTGTGAATATTCAAACCTGAATGCAAAACATTCTTTAATTTCAGTTTTCACAAGTGCTAAATGCAATCTGGTTTTTATTAGAAAAAGGAAAAATGCTTCCTTCTCACATCTGTGGGTTACCATACTCGTCTCTGGGTTTGTATGTTTGTTTTTTTTTCCTTGTTTTTTTTTTTTAGAATATTGTAAGTCAAAAGTTTTTACAAAGCACTATCCATCCAACCATTGTCCATACTTTCTGGATACTTTCAGGGTTGTGAGAGAAGGCTGGTATACACCTACCACCTAAGGGCACCTAAAGGCAATTTACCGTGCCAGAATAATGCATGTCTTCTTTTACTGTGGGAGAAAGCTTGAGTGCCCACAGAGAACCTACGGATGCATGAGGAGAATTTACAAACCAGTGGTAACTACTACACTCAACAAAAATATAAACGCAACACTTTTGTTTTTGCTCCCATGTTTCATGAGATGGACTCAAAGATCTAAAATTCATTCCAGATAAACAATATTACCATTTCTTTCAAATGTTGTCCACAAATCTGTCTAAATGTTTGATAGTGAGCACTTCTGCTTTGCTGAGATAATCCATCCCACCTCACAGGTGTGCCACATCAAGACGCTGATCTGACATCATGATTAGTGCACAGGTGTACCTTATACTGCCCAGCTTTCAAAACTAACATAATGAACTTTCACCATTATGGCTGACTTTCTTGTCAGACCACAAAGCACTTCACTACATTCAGGCATTCATCCATTTTTAAAATGAAGCTTAGCAATAGCAGTTGAGAAAGTAAACAAAGCCATTCAGTGTGTGTTGGCCACACTTCCAAGTATTGAGCAATTAAAGTCAGAGGACAAGGAGACATTTTACTGCTGGCAAAGATGTCGCTACTCCCCCTGGAGTCGTTTACAGTCCACGCAATTTCCGGTAAGCTTCATTAAGCATTACATAAGTTGCAACCAAACATTAGTGATTGGGTAAAATTGAAAACTTCAACAGAGTCCACCATTTCAGGAAGCAATCATTTCTCATTAGCTGAGTGTCCAGATCCTCTGCATGAAGCAAAGCTTAGAACAAGTTGTTGGTTTTTACCAGGCTAAAGTCAACCCAAAAAATACTTTAAAAATATTTTTGATATTTTTAATGTAAGCCATTAGATAACCACAGCTAAAATAACTTCGGTGCACTTTTAATATTGATCTTGAAAAACTCTAGGATTTATATTTCCCACTTCCAACAGATTCTCACTCTGTGTATTGATGATGGCAGCTTAGCAAGCTGTCTGATACTGTTTAACTGAAACTGCGAGTGACCTCCTGTGACTCGAAAAAGGAAACATTTTCTTCCTTGAGTACACACTCAAATCAGAAAAATGTTTGCTCTGGCTCTTTCCCAAAGGAAGCAAATGGACTGAGGCAGAAACAGACAGAAAAATTGTCTCCCTCAATATAATTGAGACTCTGAGATCCTCGGTTCACTTAAGTCTGAGTTTCATGAATTTTCTTTGAATTATTTAACCATTGCAGGAACTAATTTATTACCAGATTGTAACCAACATTTACATATTAGTGGGTGTGATAAGATAATCAAGTGAGGTTTCTCCCACAGGAAGGAGGGACTTTAAGCTCAGGAGAATCACTAATATAAGATCTTACAGTAGAAATACACGGCACAACAAAAAGGCTATTCTTCACTCGCTTAGTATGAGACTATTGTTCTAACTTATCCTTGATACAGAATGCATGGATCAATTTTATAGAAGAAAACGACCGAAATCTGTTACAAGAAGATGAGGGATAACAATATGCCTGAAGAGATGTGTTACTTTCAATTCCTAATGCTATTATGTAAATATGAAGACATTTTCAAAAGCTTTTTTTCTTCCTTGAATTCAGAAAAAAATCAAGGATTAATACTGTTTGCAATAAATTCTACATCACAATAAATGAGAAAAATATATTTATTAATTTTGACACCGGACAAATTCACCACACACTGAGGACTGAGATGTGAAAGATTGCATTTGTCACATTAAGAAAATAAACTTTAACATATTTTATTAGGATTTTATTCCACCAACCAATGCAAAGTTGTGCATAATTGAGAAATAGAATGAAAATGACACATGGCATGTAATGTGAACTCTGTTTAAATACGACGCTCCTATGAAGGCCTCAAAGCTTTATTTGAGAACATGAGTCCACAAATAGCATCATGAAGATCCAGGAACACTGCAGGTTATTGAGGGCATTAAGACATTTGATAAGAAAATGTCAATGTTCGTATTCATTTCCTTCTACTTTACTAATGTACAACTGTGTGTTGTGTTGTTACGTACAATACTGATAAAAAATGAAAGTATGTTATTGAATGTGTCAAGATGTGAGTAATACCGCCAGGCTATGCCAAAAGCTGCACTTGTGGATGCGTGGATGCGTGTTCAGTGCAAGGTGTTTTTTAAGTGATTTGAAAAAGAGAGAAAATATTTTCAGCATTTAATTATCTTCAGGATAAAATAATCACGCACTTGCCCATTGCATGACACCATCCAATTTTTTTTATGTCATTTTCAGCACTGCAGCATTATTTTATTTATTCTTTTCTCTTTTTCTTTTGTGTCCTCTCAAGCCTGCTCAGTGCTAAAAGTTCTTTGGGTTAAAGAGAAAACTTTGTCTTTGTTTTTGGTAATTGTGCAAAGAATTCAGGCACAGATTTGAGATAACTCATGCACTGTTATCTGAAAGAATATGGATCATTTTGTGGCTTCATAAAATCTTACAACAGCCACTATAAAACACATGATGAGCTCTTTCCTACACCCTCCCCCTCAGGAATCCTAAATAGCAGCTAGCGAGCCGCACAGATGGAGAATTGGAAGGATAGCAATAGCAAAGCCAGAAGGAAGTGCAAGAAGTTGAAAGAAAGTGCTGGCTGGTTGAAAGAGAGAGGAGGTGGAGAAGCAAATTGCACCGTGATGAGAAATGGCAGACCCCATGACAGATCGTTGCTCTGACAGCTTCCTCAGTGCTGAGGGGAAATGATTAAAATCTGGTTAAATCTTCTGAAATATAAACTCTTGCAGGAGATCCAGCCAAATGCTGCAACATGCTGTAATAGGTTTGAGCACAGTGAGATTAAAACACAAATTAGCTTGTCAGTTAAGTGTTTGTTGCTTCCACTGAGTGATAACAACGCCTTGACTTAACCCCAATTATGAGAGGTGATCTCTAATTGGTTTTGTTCCACACGGTTCAAAAAAACCCTTCAGATTCCAACCAAGCGTGGAAATATTTTGTGCATGCCTGCAGCCTAGAAGACGTACCCTGCGGTTCCAGAGAGATAAACGTGAGGCATTTATTTACCCAAATCTCTCATAAAATCAGCAAGCTCTGATTAAAAATGTTTTGCATTGTGTCAAAGGAAATTAGACCGAATGTATGAGTTTTAGCACTCTGATACAAAAAAGCTGCTCTCTACCAATCAGATTTTTTAGATGTTTTTATAAAGTCTCCAGGCAAATCAGGTGCGCCTCCTAGTGGTCATTTTGTCGAGCTGGCCAAGGGTTACATGAAGTCCGTACTTCCAATTGAGTCCCAACAGCTAACATTAAATGTGTTTTATTACAGTAAGCAAATACTGCTACTGGATGAACAGTGGTACAGTTTGCACTCTTGCTTTGCAGCAAGAGGGTCTTGGTTCACCCTTCTCAAGACCTTCCTGTATGGGGTTTTCATGGTCTTCCTGTCGAGTCGAGGTTTCTCTTTGAGTTCTTTGGCATCAGTACCAAACTATAGTGAAACTGTAAAAATTAACTGGTTATAGAAAACAAATTGACATTTATTTTTCTGACTCTTTTGGTTATAGCAGTTGTGTCATAAAGGCAGTATGGTAAGTATGGTAGGGGAGAAGCATCCAGTTAGAACTTTGTCATTTTGGGAGTGAATAATTCCCAGTCACAGTGAACATGAAGTTGGACCCCAGACAGTACATGGAAAAGAAATTATTAATCAGATACATTTAACAGTTTGATTCACTATCAAACTGTGAATGTTTCCTGAATGATGAATCCATTATTCATTTTAAACCCTAAAAAAAGTTTCATAAAATGCTATAAAGGTATACTAGAAACTATAAAATAACTATTTGTGTATTTGCCATTGAGTGAAACCGTGAGTTTCACAAGTTTCTGTCTGACCGGTTGATTAAGAAGCAGTTTAGTTAAGACTTGAGCGGTCTGGTTCTGGACGTAACTGGGAGTACCACCCCCACAAAGTCCCAGGACACCATCCAACCGTGCACCGCCACTGCCCTCTGCAGAACACGATAACAAAGATTTTCACACTTACGGTAGAAGACGTATTCAGTGTAGCTGGACCAAATCTTGTCCTCTGTGTGCTGGTTGACAAACGAGGCTGTGACTGAGGAGTTGCAGGCCACCATCTGGAAACCGCACTCCGACAACATATCAAACGCTCTCTCCAGATGCTTGAACTTGAGATAAAACCGGGAGGTGTATCGCTCCGGGGTCCTGTCCGGATCCCGGCTCTCGTTTAGAGTCTCCCCGAACACCTCTTTAGCCAGAGCCACCCTGCCGCAGATCAGTATCCGAGGTACTCTCCTGAACTTGGCGTCGCTCTGGCTCTCCCGGCCCATTGTGCACGACCCCCGGTATCCCACCGTGATGAAACCGCTCTTCCTGTCCGCGGGGACCAGAGAGGGCGGAGGGCACTGTCGGTGGTCGCTACCCTGAGAGCCATCTTCGTGGTCGCTGTGAAAGAAGTCGTCCGGACTGTGCTTGATGTCCTCTGGGGTCAAAAGCTTCACCAGGTCGGGCAGCTGGAAGTATTCTGCCTCTTTCCGGAGCCTCCCTTTCTCGGGGAAGTGGTCCGGGAGGACGACTTGCTTGTCCCGGAGGTAGTCCAGAACATATCGGAATAAAAACCCGTCCCTATCGATGAAGTACCGGCCCTTGGGGTCTCTCGCCAAATCGTTAGATGCGTCTTTTTTGGAGGAGAACAGCTTACCGAGCAACGAATTCGGGGTCCCCACCAAAGTTGAGTGGCGGGTGTAATAAACCTGCCCTCCTACGTTTAACTCAACAACATCTGGGAAACTGTTCTGAACTGAAGCCTGCAGGTCTTTGGGAATAGTTCTGCAGTTTCCACTCAGCGCCATTCTTCTCGTCTCCCTGCAGGAGCTTTCAATATAATGAAAAAATAGAAATAAAGGCTGTCAAAAGGTGCGTCCTCCTGTATTTGGTGACAGAGTCTCCAACTTCATCTCAGAACCATCCCCTTTTACGTTTTCCCTCCATCGACATTAATTCGGTAACATTAGAACCCACTAGTGTATGTTTATTTATCCGTTGCTGGGCATGCAGCTCGCCTCGTGGGTGACTTTGGTGGAGGAAGAAAAGAATCAGTGCTGCGAGAGTGGAAAACTGAATTAGAGGCTCACATTAGTGGCTGTAGGCAGTAGACTGCCTCTGGGGAAAACAGCATTATATGTACGCTGAAAGAAACCTTAATGCATTGAGTGAAGAAAACTTGCCTTGCATGCGTATTTTTTTTGTTCCTGGTAGTATTTCCAAACAAAGAAAAAAGCTTTCCATACGAAGAAAGTAGATCAACTTATTTTTAGGATGTAGTCCAAACAGGGGGGAGAGAAAACGCCTTGGAGTGATGAGAAACTTCGCTGCTGATTCTGTGTTCAGTCTTTACAGTCATAAAAATAGATGTTCTTTGCTCTTCTTAAATTGTATAAAAATCAAAATCCAAGTGTTCTTTTTTTTTTCTTTCAGAGCAGAAAGTCCGCGCCGCCGCCGCTGCCGCTGCTACAGGGAGCTGTCCGTGGTGCTGCTCTCCTCCTCAGCCTCCTCTGCGCGCACCACCTCCCCTTCCCGACAGAGTTGGGTGGTGTCTTCTTTTCTCTCCTCTGCTGTGCTGTCCCCCCTCCTCTTCCTCTAGTTCACACAGTCATACTAACACACATGCACGTTCTGTAAAAAAAAAAAACAACAAAAAAAAAACACAATTGTGCATTTTCTTCGATATTTATCACACTTGTATTCCTACATGTATAATGCATGAAGGCCGTGCCGTTGCAATAAAATGAGCAAACTTGTTTATGTGTCAAATTTAAAGTTTTCGGGATTTCACAGCCAGTACTGCATCCATCTTTGTGCCTTTACTTCTACATAAATATGGTCTGCAGCTTGATTCGATTTGCTATAAGCTTCTTTCAATAAATCAAATATGGATTTCCCAATTTAAATATTACCAGATTTGCCTTTTCCAGAAATGTATTTGGATATTTATTTTCCTAGAGATAAAATATTTACAGCCCAGATGAGCGATTCTCAGTGTAACTGAGCGGGAACAACGTGTGGGGTTTCTCTCCTCGGTTCAAAAAACGCCCAACAGCGCCCTCTTCTGTTTTCTCCTTCCCAGACTGTGGAGGGACCCCACACCGTTACAGCTGTTTAGTTGACAGAAAGTGTTCTTGATGCGTGAAAGATAAACTTCATCAAAATTATAAACAATACTTTGGCTGATAATTTTGTTTGATTAGTCCAATTACATATGTTGTCATATGTAATTGTCATATGTAATTGGACTAATTTAAGTTTTGTTTGTATTTGTGAATATGTTTTTGGTGACCTTCAATGTTTATTGTGTGTGAATCTAATGGCTTGCTCTATTTTAGCGGTAATTGACAGAGTGCCCTTGTAATAGAGATTCTAGGTTCCTTTTCTGGTTGGATGAAATTCAAATAAAATAAACACTTAAACTGTTCAGATATTCAAACTATTAATTTTCAAAAAAGTTTCTATATATGTATTTTTTTCTTTATCTGCACATATAACCCTCACACCAAAAGACATATATACGCAAACAGGCATTGAAGTGAAAACAAAACACATTCTTGCAGAATTTACAGACACTCTGCAAAGCAAGATATAAATATAAGTACTGTTTTGAATTTATTTATCAGTGTGTAGAAAAAAATAAAAACAACCCTTAAATCTTTTCACATTTTCTCAGGTAACAACCATGAACTTTAAAATATTTTTAAAGGTATCTTGTGAGACAGTAGACAGACCAGTGACCACTGATATATAATTATGAACTGGAAGGAAAAGTATACATGGTTTTCAAAATGGCTTTTAACTGACTGTTCTGAACAATATTAACTCATCATTTAATGAAAACATGTTTATGTAGATTCGACAAAAATAGATTAAATGCTACGGTAATAAATGCTGAATTTAAATGATGTGCAGTAGAATTATCAGATTAGATTTCATTGGACTCTAAGATCAGTCCTATTAATATTCTTGCATATTGCAACTTTAATGGTGTGACATGCAACATTAAAATGATTTATTTTGCTGCATTTCTTAAAGTCTAATTTGAGTGTTTTTTTACAGTAGCATTAACACAAGTTCAATCTGTAATCATTTGTTCAGGAAGTACAATTATATACCAAGAAAAACAAGATGTCAGCTTACATCCATCAACACAGCATGGTCAATTAATTATATTTTAAATCTATTTTCAGCATAGCTGTCAGGTAACAAAACCCAAAAGAATGTATACTCATTCATCATTAAATATGATATAATTTACTATTTATCTCCCCAAATCAATTAATAAGATGGGGAAAAATGGAAAAGTTTTGAAGACAATGCAACAAGTGATCAAGATCAAACATTAGAAAACACATTAAAATGAAAATGACACACAGAGGCAGGAGAGGTGTGCCATGTGGGACCTGAGCAGTCACTCAGAATTAGGCCACATTGGCAGCTTCATCTTAAATATATATGCACATTACAGGCTCCCTGCTGTGCTACTATTTAAAGAGCAGATGATTGACCATCTGCTAGGAGTTAAACCTGTTTCCTCTGTCTCTCTTCCAAAATATCTTATAATATAAAATGACAACCACAAAGACAACCAGAGCATTACTGTTTGATGCATGATAAATTATACAAACATACAAACATAGTGAAATATTGAAAATACTGCCTTGTATTTCTGTATTTGTATTTCTACCCCTTTAACTTTTTCTCATTTTTGAATGACAAAAAAAATCATTTTATGTGACAGACCAACACAAAGTAGCACATCATTGAGAAATGAAAGGAAATTCTATATTGTTTATTTTTTTATATATAAAAACAATTATGGATTTTCTTTTACTTTACAGTTATATTCTACTTTGAGTTGATCTATCTCATGAAGTCCCAAACAAATAATGGACGTTTGTGATTGTGATGGGAAGAAATGTGGAAAAGTCCAAAGGATATGAAAACCTCTTTCATTGCGCTGTATCTCAAAGCTTCTTGGTAAAACCTCATTCACAGGCTTTCACACCCACTATAGTTTCCCTCTGACATTTTTTTTTACATCTCAAAATTCGTTTAATCAGTTTTGCATTCGCTCCTACAAAATGTATGATAAAATATTCAGTCCCCAAGCACAGCAGTGACATTCATAATTTATTATTTTTCCATGAGGGCCACCACCAGCTCAGAGATATTTTTAATTTTTCACTTGAAAAAGAAATCGACTTATTGCTCTTACAACTAAATCAAGCAGATCTGTGTCTCTTCCTTGACACAGATCTGCTTGCGAGCACAGTCGCTTTCTTTCTGTGCAATGCACAAAAAAATCTATTAAAGGGAATTTTCAGTCCAGTCACAGATGGTTGAAATAAACAGCATACTTCTCGCACTTCCATCTCTCATTACCGCCGCTCACTGAATGATGCCAGGCGATGAGAAATCTACAAGTACAGCAAGCGGACATTCAATGCATAAATCCCCTTCACTCGAAGAGGGGGGGGGGTATTTACTACAGTGACTCCCTGTGCTCTCAGAAAGGGATCATTATTTATTTATTCATTCATTTTTCAGGTCCGAACATTTGCAGTGCCTGAGAATGGAAATGATTTTAGTTTTAAACAGTCTATGAGTTAAAAGCTTGATGGTAGATAAGTTGTTTGTCCATACCGCTCCTGAAAGTCTGCTCTCATTCAGGAAAAGCTAAAAGTGCAAAACAAACTATACCAGCTCTCCTTTGTCGCCTAAGAGGCACTGCATTAACCATTAGAAAGGCATTATGCAAATTTTTTAGGTAGTGTAATTGGGAAACACTAAGAACGCCATTATTAAAGAAACCAAGAGCAGTACATGTTGATTACAAAAAGAACTATTTATAGTTGGAGTTGTTCAATTCTGCAAACTTTTACAAACATAAAAGCTGTTGTATGCATAAGTACATAATACAAAAGTTTTGGAACAGCCTTGCTAAAGTCCAAATCTGAGGGGTCACCTGAAGAGAGCAGAGGTCAAGAGGTGTCTTCATAAGTTCAAAGATCCAAACAACCTCTGCAAACTGCAGTGATCAAAGTCAAGATATTTTTATTTAGTTGTACAAAATAAATGTCATAATATTTGTGAAAAAGTCATTTAGAACAATTTCTAAAAGAAAGTAGAAAGATATATCACTCTCATAATTCACAGTTATTAGCTCTTCTGCTAAAGATGGGTACGGATACATTAAACAAAAAATTATTGTTAAAAAAAAAAAATTACTTTAATGTCCCAGCCCCAGACTTTGCTGTTGTTATCTACTAGTGATATTTAAACATTTTTCTCTCTCTTATCAGCCATCTTTTTTTAATTGTTCATTGAGAGGTCTTGCTTTCCTTTGATTGATTCTTTATGCGTGTAACTTGGGATAAATGGCTTGAATACTGATACAAACGCACTATGTTGAAAAAAATGCAGCTGGATAAATAATTTGAATTACAAAAAAGAAAAGGAGGAACCTACGTCTGAGGAAACATGTCTTCCCTCCCTGCTGCACCTGCAACCATGACCAGAGTGCTGCTAAAAAATGAAACATTGCCATTCCTTTTAAAAAAGGAAAACTATTTTCAGCCACGATTCTATATTTATTTATTTATTACTGCCAAAAAAAAAAAAAAATATATATATATATATATATATATCTATTTGGATCATAAAGCAGCAGTGAGGGGAGGTGACTGCTGTTCAAATTCACCAGGCTTTTCAGCCTGGTAGCGATACGTGAACAAACCTCATTATGGCATGTTTGCTCCATGCAGCATTGATCTTCAAACGTAAACTCCATGAAGTCGTCGTGGGAATCAGTAACAAACCCAAGTGCCCCAGATTTCTTTTTCTTCATCAAATAAACTATTTTTAGCTGATCACATCTAAGAGAACCGATAAAACAATTTTAGATGCACAAAATAATCAACAAATATCCACATGAAGATTTAATAGTTAAAAGGACAAACATGTTCTTCCAGAGAGAAGAGCCTAAATTGGCCCAAGATGCTGTCAAATTAAAACAAATTCCTCTGTTTTCTTAGCTGTGTAATGTTTACAACAGAGCAATTAAGTGACCTTGTCTCAGTATTTTTATTTGTTCAAGAAGAAATTTCAGTTAGATTTCTTGTGGCTCTACTACACATTGCTCTTTAGACCTCTCTTTATCCAGTTTGTACACAAGCCTCTGCAGTTTTCTTTACACTGTTCTCCCAGGAGACAAGTTTATTTAACCGTAGGTCCACTGAACATTACAGCAGTTTTGGCAGCCAGAGCAGAGCAGGTTGACCAGAGGCACGATAAGCGGAAAGCTTTTCTGCTCAAACACAACACTTGGAGCAGAAAAGTTGAAAATCTGAACTCTTTTCTTGGCTGCAGCAGCTGTTACCTCACTAACTGACCCAATCTGCAGGCGAGCGTGGGACTAAACAGTGATTTCAATTCTACTTTGGATTCATAGTTGTAGTTCATATGAATGCAATGCAAAGATGTTTGCATACTTGATTATAATGCTGTGACATAATTTGTTACACCAGCCAATAAAATGTGGTCAAACAACCAATGCAGTCAATATCAGGCCTTTTTAAAATAAAAGATTGACACAAATAAAAATCTTAAAAGTCTAGCAAGTATGTATAGCCTTATTACTTCATACCTTGAAAAAACATGTCTTGTTGCTGTTACACCTGGCTTTAATAGGTCAGGTTCAGTCAGACTGGATGAAGAATGTAAACATGATTTTGTATGTGTTCCAAAGAAATTCTAATTATATTTACATCTAAGCAATTCCAACTTTAAGTACTCTTTTATTGTGAAGGTTTTATACTGACTGTTGGTCCATCTACTAGATGCATGGGTTTTTTTGCAGCAAATTGTGACTTTCACTTACACAGAAAATGCCAAATATGCTTTATTGTTGATCCATAAATGCACAAAATTATACTTTACCTTGATCTTAAGGAGAATTTAACCAATTAATGGTTGACTGATTAATATTAGTCTATGTGACCAAAAGACAAAATACCCATTGCCTAAAAATGTTCTGAGAAGTAATGTGTTGACCTTTAGAATTTTTGCACAACAGGTTTTGACCAAGTATCAATGTTTCTAATGGAAGGCATTATCTATGCCTGCTATATACAAAAGAAAACAAAATTATGATTGTGGATGTCAAACTTAAAGGCAACATCTTGCTTCAGCCTTACAATAGTGGGAGATTGATTCAGTTTGCACCATGTGGCACTCGGAGAGCAGTTGGCCACAATGAAGTTGTGGGTGTTGTGAAAGGATGGCAGGATGTGATAGCTCTGGAGAGAAGGAAGAAATTATTATTCATTTCTTCGTGTAAAAAAAAGGAAGCATCCAATGATTCAGACTGTGTGCCAGTCCTGATTCATTGTTTTATGCAGAGTCGCAGATGAGCTGCGATGAGATGTACATAACACCCAGAATGGAACCGGAACCATTCCAAGTTCAACATACTCAGATTCTGAATGATTCAGGAATGATATATCCTGTGCCTTTTTGTCACGACAGCAACAGTTCCATGTAACTTACTGGAATTTAATGTGACAAATCAAGAGAATCTACTGAGTAAAAGTGAAGTGGAAAGATAATAAAAATATTTTACATTAAGAAAAGCATGCCAGATGAGCAAATATAGTCCAACTTTAGGTAATTTAACCTAAATCTGCCCATTAACTCGAACTGACTAGCCAGGCAAAGAGGGGACTTATCAGAGAAGCAGACTAGAGGTCAGTGTAACTCTGAAGATGAGTTCTGGTCCAGTCAAAGGCCAGAACTCATCTAGACAGCAATGTGGCAAGACCTGATGACTGATATTCAGATACAAAACATCTAATTGGACTTAATTTGAGATATCATGTAAAACCAAAAATATTGCCTCTAAGGTGCAAAACTGGTAGAAACATACTTTAAACCAATTTTTAGCTACGATGCTAAAATTACATTTTAAAATGTTATTCATTTAAATAGAGATATCATTGATTTATTAAAGTTTTTTTTAACTTCCTCCTCATCCCCCATGTCCAACCCTTATTGTTCCAAGAGCTTGACAAATAAACTTTCTTTGTGGTCAGTGGACTTCTATTTCTCAAAGTATTTGCATTTGTAGCGCCATTCCTCTGTGGGGCAGCCCTAAGCAGAGATCATGGAGCCTAAAGGGATGCTCACCCTGTTGACATGGAGAACTATGTAGACTAGATGTTGCTAAGCATCCACTCTCCCTCGGCCCCTCGGCCTCGGCTTACGGTTCACAAGGGAACTCTGCAAAGGAGCAGATAGCCGTGCTCGTTTACTTTCACAGTCAGCTTTCCTGCAGTGTGTAGTTTCTGTCCGTGTGTAGGAGTGTGTCCTTGTCACAGCACAACATATCTCTTTCTTGCCAGGTTTTCCTGTGGAGTTCTCACAGACTCTTGGGATTAAAGAATAGTTTCGCAGGTCCTCAGTGTGACAAATCACTTGATGGAACCAAATCTCTAGAAGTATTTTAAACTGCAAAGCCATTTTAAAGGCATAGCATCCAATTTTACTTTCCATCTAATACCAGTAAAATCTATTTGGCAAATTCTGAAAAGATGTTCAGTATACTATATTTTTGAGGGTTGTGCGTAACTAAATATATTGCATTAATCTATCTGCTTTAAGACTTCCAGGCATATTTACAATGCAGAGTAAGAAAAAAATAACTGGTGAAAAACTACAGAGGTTTAAAGGTTTACACATTCCTGTTAAAACATTAAGTATTTGTGATGTAAGAAATGAAACCATTATAAATAGTTTCCAAACTTTATTCTGCCTCAACTCAACACACACAAATTTGTTTGAGAGAAATATGTGAAAAATAAAAACAGAACTGAGCTGGTTGCATGAGTTTGCACAACCTCAATCTAATGTGCTGTTAAACTACCTTTTGATTCAATCTCAGCATTCACAGTAGGAGTCTAAGTCTGACTATTTGCCTGCTCTCTCTTTCCAAAGATCTCCAGATACATTGGATTGTGATGAATTGACGCCATGTTTCCCTGTGGGTACGGTGTTCTTTTGGTAATGTGAAGTGTACTTTTTGTGCCAAATTCACCCTTTGGAATTGATGCCAAATGCTCTGTTTTGCTGCTTTAGACCATAACACATTTTTCCACAAGGTCATGGGAGAGTTTAGCCAGGCCTGAATCCATTCTTTCAAATACAGGGCTTGTATCTTTGCCATCTGCCCATGAATTATGAGAGAATTCAGCATATTGTTCTCACATTCAGAACAGAATCTGCAGCTCCGAAGGCATTACTGTCAGACTCTTAAGACAGTAACAATATGTTATTGTGTATGTATACCGTGATTCAGTTGACTTTGAGTTTGGTTTTGTCTGTTCCATATGCCAGGTATTTATTTTGAGTTATGCATGTGTTTTGATATTTACCTCTGTGTTAGGTCTGGTCATTTGTGTTAAGTTGGAGTTGTTATTCCACATTTATCAGTTATGTTTCCTTGTATTGCCTCCAAACTTCTGTCATCAGTCACTTTCATTGAGAGTTTGCTCCCCTTGTAGCTTCATTGCATTCTGCTGATTAGAGTGACCTACTACTGGTTTCACTAATCACCTCCCCAGCATTTCTGGGCTTGCCAATTGTAGTTACTCCTTGTCAGATCCACCTGCTGCCAAGTCCTCTCTCTGCTGCATCACTCTTGTTGTTCCATCTTTTTTTTTCTAGAGCTGTTCTTCAATTAATCTCTGTTCTGATCAGAATGCCATCCAGCAATCTGCTTTGTATATATAATTGTATATTACACCATAGCTTTTTCTGTAGCTAATAGCAGCTGATAGTTACAATGAGAGCGTTTTTATCCTTTGCAACCATGTTGCACCCTATATTTGTATCCTATAGCTAAAAGATACAAATATTAAGAAAATCCCACAAAGACAATGGATTTGAATAGGACAAATTGCATCTTAATTGTGGAAACAGTCTTGAAAGTATTTTTCTTGGCTTGATGTTTTACAACCCGGAAACTTGACCTTTTATAAAGGGTATGACTTTTAATTTTCACTGTAGTTGTCTCCCTCTGAGTATGCGGCATCTAGCAGTGTGAGAAAGAGAATGTGACAGTTGGTGAGTAGACGATGTAAAACTGAACATGCAGTAGGTCTCTGTTCGCTCCTGCCATCACTGATTTCCTCAGGAAAGCTGAGCATCCATTGGGAAATTACTGCACACCAAGAACGGCAGTTGACAGGAAGTACACATTTTGCAGATGTTGGCAGATGCAACTGAATGCAAAAACAAACATGACGCTGTTTAGATTTTAGGTGGGCGTGTGTGTGTGTGTGTGTGCGTGTCAGAAGTAGAACCCTCCATTTATGTTCTATAAATATGCATCACCCTTCACATTTATTACTATGCATTGTAAAAATATTTGAAAAGATATTTCAAATTTTAAAGTGATGGTGCTATGAATTTTCTAGACACAAAGTGCCATTTTGTAGCATAATCAAGGAGCTACTTGAGTTGCTACAAAAATGCTGTATACAGTATATATTACCAAACATAACTTAAATGAAATTTGACTTCACAATTTCAGGCTTCTGTCTCTTTAAGAAGCTTTTACTCTTTCCTATAGTCTGCCTTTAGCACATTACATTAACCTTTCCTGGCTACTCAGGGAAAGGTTCACCACTGTTCCACTTATTTGTGAATAATTTATTTTGCTGAGAATTAACTCTCAAAGCATGAGAAATGATTTTGTAACCTTGGCAGATGAATACATTTATTTCTAATTAGTTCTTTATTTATTTAAGATCAGAGCATGATGTGCTGCTTTTGAAGTATTTCTCCTTAGTTAGCCAGTCAGGAACTGTTTATGTGATTTCTTTATTCTACATTTACACAGTAATCACACTTGGGTGAGGATAATAAAAAGGAATTTAAAAGATGTGGTTAGTCAAAGATAATTCAAAGGGGCAATTACTTTTTTCATAGGCCAGGTTGGTTTGGAGAGCTTTTTATCTTTATTAATTGAAATTATAATTTGAAAACTTCTTTTTTTATTTACTTTCCTTGTCTTTTTCTGATAGTAAAGTTTGATTGAATGTCTGAAACATTCAAATACAAGTAAAGAAGAAATCTCAAAAAGACAAATACCTTTTTAAGGCACTGTGCTTGTCATGTTATTTTGGACTCTCCGAACCCACATGCAAAACCACTCTCAGGAGATCAGGTTAAAGGTTTATTTACAAGGGCAACGGGTGTGTAGTTTAGGAGCGTCAGATCAGGAGCGGGCAGGTGCGGTCGAACGGCTGGTTGGTGGGCGTAACTCACCAGGGAGCTCAGCGGACGGAACTGCAAACCTCTTACTTTGCGCGGGGTGTCCAGACCACGGGAGCCTGGGGATCACAGAATAGGACAGGTAAGCGGCGAAACAGACTGGATATCTATAGAGATCACAGAACCAGATGTACCACAATGGCGACAACACTCTGGCGACGAAGTGCCGGGAACCCGCTTCTAATATGCTCCCGCTGATGATCCGCAGGTGTGCCGAAACACACCTGTGGGGGGTGTGCTCATACGCCAGCGAGCTCTCGAACGCCACCTAGAAGGAAAGTCGAGGAACTGCCGAAGCCGCAGATCCTGACAGTGCTCTGTTAGCAGTCAAATAAATTGATGTTGTGAGTCTCATCACTGAGGCCTATTTTTGCCTCAATTGAGTAATGTTGGACTTGACAAAGCTTGACAAACTTTTGCTGAAATTTTAATCCGTGTGACACAAAAAATGGAATCTCTTTAGTCACTTGGTGAAAAAATTAAAGAAACAATACAATGAAACCTGCCAGCAGCCCAGGAAGAATGGGGAAAAGGAGAGTGGTGTAACTTTTTGTGATAAGAGACTTATTTTAGAAGTTTCTAAATCTGTTTTGACATGTGGGACACTGGTGGGTTGGCTACAGCTGTCCCTGATGCCAAACAGAAACAAGTCAGAACCAAAGCATTACAAAATCCAGAACAGTCCATCTGCAAGAAGTTGAGTGAGTTTGTTTTGTTTTTTTAGTGACAGTTTAAGATCAACTGACAAATATTGCAATTGAACTGTGTTGTCTGTGTAGCTGAGTCACAAACTGAGAAATTGTGTATCAGCATCTCACCAGAAAATATTTAGTCTCATGTATTAGTGTGCTATGTTTTGTTTGTGGTATGCTTTTTTGTATTAAGATTTTTTCTCTTATAGGAATTATCAAGATGCCGACTGCTTATTTTCCTTCATTTCTATCACAACTGTCCAACAGCTCTAAAATGATTACTAATGTCAGAGACTAACTACATGAACCTTGAAAAATAAAAACCTACTAAATACAGCTTCAGAACTGCAGTAGCCATTTCTTTGTGTTATAATTATTTTTCATAGTTTGCATTTTATTTATAGTAATGGCAAGTGGATGACTGGACGGTTTTTATCGTTTGCCACACCATGACAGAAAGATTTGACCTTTGATCATCTTTTAGATGTCTCACAACATCAGCATTTGTGCAAAGACAATCAGTTCAACTTAAGATAATTTTAAGATAAAATAAATGGGATTCTCTTCCAAATGAGAAGACCGTTGGATAATTAATAGAAGAAAACACTTCTCTGAGTTCACACAGCTGAGTGGCTGTTTTAATCCGTGTGACACATTTGTCACTACGTGCTTCTGTAGTGACAAATAAGAGTCACTACAGAAGCAATACATAGTAGACAACATTGCAATATATTTGCAATTGCGGTTTACTGAAATAGCTTATGTGGAACATTTACACAAAAGAAAAAGGCTTTTAAAAAGCTGGTCACCATATCGATCACTATGTGTGGAAAGGAGAAGATTATGTATTGGTCAGATATAAACTGTATGCTATCAGTTTATAGATATCGGAGTCATATTACCTTATTGACTACTTCAATGAATGGGTATCTCAAGTTGCCATAAAAAATTAGCGTTATTTTCAGAGCTTTGGTAAGCCATTCAAATCTGCTTTTGATAAATGAGACTTCAACAGAATAGAATAGAATAGAATAGAATAGACTTATATCAGGAGACACAGCAAAAGTATTCCTACCAAGTCACCATTCAGACATTATAAAAAAGACAAAAACACAAAGTAGCAAAGAAATATCAGAATTTAAAAAGAGATTCTTCCCATACTTGCAATGTAGACAAGGGTGCACACAAATTTATTAGTAAATCATTTAAAAAGTTTTATCCATATCAGACATCTTCTAATTTGTGATGTGTACAGTATGAAGGGTGGAAAATGAATTCGATGACAATTTATCAGAGAGGTAAATCTGATAAAGGTTTTAAAAATATGTCCCCAATTAATTCAGCTATAAGCAAACCTACAAGTATCACTTACATAAAGTCCACTCTTATTTATTTTATTAAGTTACCTGTCACTTTCTGTATTTTACAACAGGGCAGGAATTTTGATTTTCCTGTCTCCTTAATGTTTGTGGGGGCAGTGTGAGAAATCCTGATGGAGGAGACAGTAGGTGGCTGTCAACGAGGGTTTGCTTCATCAGACGAAATTCACTGCTTTTAATCCTCTCATTCACCCAGACAGCGAAAGCAGGATTACAGCAGAGGCTATATTAAAGAAGGCAATTATGACAGTATATGGCAATACACTGCCCTAAATTCAATTACCCTTTCTGGCACTTTTTAATTTTCTTTAATTAAGGGGATTAGGTAGAAATACATGTTCTTCATAAACCAGAGTGATTAAGAGTCTAAATATGATGGAAAGCAATGAATGAAAAATGACCCATTTTAACTCCTGATAAGTCACAGACTCTTTCAGTTAAGTATTTTTGTTTCATGTGTCAAAGCAATTTTGTTAAAGGATCCATTTGTTGATCCAGCTGAGAGTTTTACAGAAGACTTTCATTTTTTGGTACTGATGTACCTTCTGCAGGGCATTTAAATGATGGTTCTGATCAATGATCAAACTTTGGAGTCATGAAGAGTGTGGTTTTCTTCCTGGCTGTGGAAAAATGGACCACAACTTCATTTTTCAGGAGTTACTGGAGTTTTTCACTGTCTAGATGAATTGGGTACTTCAGGTGTCTTTATGAGTGATAGAGAAATAGAGCAGAAAGTGCATAGATAGATTGGTTATGCTCTGTAGAAATGAGAAGAATCAGTTAAAGTCATAATTAATCTTGCTGTAGATAAAACATTGAATTAGTTCAAATAAATTTAACAATTGAATTTTCAGAAGCATTGTTATAAAACTAATTGATATAATTAAATCAGTTCTTATGTAGAAGAATCTCTAAAATAGATTCATCAAGGTTAAAACCAAACAGTCTGAAACGGAAACCATTATTAAACCATTCAAAAAGTGCTGGTATTACAGTTTTACTTGCACATGTTGATGTGTTAACCTCACCATGGCATAATGATGGTTTTTTTAATTTGATTGTTTTTCCAAAACAACTTACAACTTTTTTAATAACAGTAGAAATGTGCAAAAAAATACTTTTTTCTTTAAAGCAATACGGTTGTTAATCATTGCATAAACGTATTTCTTTTTCCCAAGACTATTCAGAAACCAGCCAAATAGTTTTTGATCGTCCAACTTTTAAAAAAGCTGAGTGCTGTGTATCATTTCCCCTAAACAGAAAATGAATACTCATTTTGAACAAACTCAATATGTCTCAGATGGAAAGTGGGTACTCTTTCTGAATGTGTTATTTTTTCACTCGTCATTTTGAAAGAAATTCTCTGTGTCTTGAGGCCAGGACAGAGCAAATGCTGTATAATTTATTTCCCTTCCACACCGTTGAAATTAATTTATGTCTAATGTATTTTTCTGTCATGATGGCTGAGAGGGTGGCTGTTTCACCTCTGAGACAGGAAATATTTAAATTTAATAAGTTCTGGGTAAGAGATCCAGTCAGTGGGTGTTACAGATATTTTGAAGGTCTGCTGCTAATGTGAACTGTCACCTAAATTAATCTGTTTTTTCTCTTTTACTTCTCTCTCTTTATTCCCTTGCCCTTCAAAAGCAATGAAATGAGTCCTTATTTTTGCTCACGTTTGCCTATTTCCTAACTCACAGTTCAAAATGACATCTGTTATTCTCATTTCCTGCTGTCCCACCTTCCTCTCAGCATAGGTCATGAGCCCCATTATTTTGCATAATGCACATCATCAAAGAGCCAGTATCCGCCTGCATTATGGAAGTGGTGCAGTTCTCCTGCTCATGCCGGGTGATTGATCTTCTCCCCTGCATCCTGTTGAAAGAGAGTACCTTTGTTCTTTCCAGGAGCCCAGTACATGTCCTCTTGCGTTATCTTTGTTATCATCTACCCTGTGTATTTATTTACAGTTGTTAGACCTGTGGTTTCTCTAGCTATATATCAATCAGCTGATGTGGTGTCATAGGGGACAAAGCAGAAGCTGTTTTTTAATTTATTTATTTATTTATTAAAGCACATATTTTATGGGATGTATTTATACAGTCTTGTTTTAGAGTATTTCATTATACTATAAAAAATATTACCCTTTTTCAAAGGAAAGGTTTTTCTCTGATCTTTTAGTTATTGATGGTGTTTGAATCTAAAATTTAATGCAATATATTTTTAGTCAGTTGCAGCAAACTTTCATCTTCAGTCAAGATCCTGCAGAATGATGGCCACATTTATTGGACCCAGTTAAAAAGGACACCTAATAAATTAATGTTTTTTCAAAGTAGCTTAATACAGCTGTAAAAAAAGACTTAAAGTCTAACTTTTAATATGCATTAGGGAAAATCACATTTAAAAAAAATACTGTTTCCCTAATATCACCAGCGTTGTTTTCAATGCTTTGTGTAAAATCTAATTTTGACAATAGGATAGGACTTCTATGACATTTCACAAGGTTACAGAGTGACCACTGTTGTTTGCAAAAATTGCGTCTGGAATAATTTATGTATACGTGTTGGCTCATTATCTTGCTAAATGTAATCCATTTTATTTATTTATTTTTTATATATAATTCACATCAATTTCGTACAAAACCTCCTGCCATTTCAAAAATGACAAAATTCACTCTAACTATTCTCTCACTGCCTTAGAAGAACAAACAATCTCAAACCATCGTAGATCTTCCATCATCCTTAATAGTGGGCATGGGGTGCTTTCTCACAAATCTATCATTAGTTTCATGATAAACCCAGTTGGATAGTTTGTTGCTGGATATTAGCCTATGTATCCATTCGCCGTATTCCACAATCCTTATTGTGTCTGTTAGTATGCATTCACATACTAACAAAACCCAAGGCTGTATACTTTAGTCTCATCCTGACTTTTAACACAGTCGAAATACCAAAATATGCCAACAGGAGGCAACTCTTTTTCTTCAGCGAGTTATATGCTATGTCCCTAACGGCTTTCCGTCTTTCTCCTGACACGTAGCAACCACAGTGGAGTTGGCAGGGCTCAACTAAGTGTTGTCCAGCTGACATCACAGGTAATAATCTTCTTTATTACTGTTAATATCATCAATACGTCTGTTTAATTAAATAGGAAACGTAAGCTGACTTTGGCTTTACGTGTACGGATTCTAACAAATGGTTCAGCATCTGTTAGAGTTAGCAGAAGCTAACAAACTAGCCACAGAGTAAACGGGAAGGTTAGCTGCTAAAGATGAAAGGCTATATTTGCAGTTTTTCTAATGTTTTCCTTTCATTTTGAAGTCGTCTGATATTCTGTGTACTTAACTGAATATTGTTGTGTACTGTGTTGTGAAAGAGCGTGTGTTAGGTGTGTTTTTCATTCTGCTTAAAGAAGCGTTAGCATTTTGGGAGTGCTAACGGTTTGTTCAATTAAGCTAATCAACGTAGTTGTTACCAAAATACACGTAAACATGCATTTATCCGTTCTTTGTTAAAAGAAGCTGTCATTATTTCTTTACTTTGAAAACAAATCCTATTTAGACTTTTGTGTGTATTTTGTCTTGTGTCTTTATTGATATAAAATTAAAAGGTTGCTAAGTATTTCAGTCGTGTACAAGTTCCTATTTTTAGAACACAATAGCAAAAGTTAATCTCGGTACCTGCTTATAAACCTTTCAGTCTGCTGAAAATTTACAGGCGTTTTTAACGCTTAGCTTTGATTGTGGAGTAAAATAAATTAGATTAAACCATTAAGCTTGCATGACCAAAATGGTACTGTAAATCTTAGAAATGAAATAATTTCAATAGAGACTAATATAGTGACAGTGACTATGTTACTAATGGCAACATTAGATTATGTAAAACATTAGGGAGCTCAGAAAATAACAATCTGACCTGTAAAATGAAGAGACAACCAACGTAATTATAGGTGTGGTGTTTACCAATGAATGGCGTACTTTTTTATTTTTACTTTATTAATGATATTGTCCCATATCTTTTTTGTCCCTGGGTCAATTAATCCCTTCCCTAATTTGTTATGCTGTTTAACACACATAAATAATTTCATTCCTATATACTCAACCAATTCCATATCACTGTATTTCATTTCTCTGTTTTATTTGATTATTTTCATGTATTAGGGAGAACTGAATATAGATATATAGATGTCTCATTGTCACCCATTATTTATACCTCCTTGTTAAACAAAATTTTTATTTATTTTGTTCATATTAATTTTTTTTTATCCTTTTGACTTTTACATAAATTGACAGGTTACAGACCTGATAAAATAACAACATAACTCTGACCTTCCCTGCTGCGTGAATACAATTTATTGGATACATATAACCACCTTTTCTCAGTAGTAGACTATAAGTAGCTTATAACAAAATTTTGAAACTGAGTACAAATCATCCTCCTGGCAGATACAGCTTCATTTTAGATTTACAAAAATGTGAAGGTGTGAAATGCAGGTGTCCACCAAGGACAGGCGCCATTGGCTGCCCTACTAATTTTGCTGGCTCACCCACTAGTGTGATTGTGTTGAATGTATAATAGTGTTTTGCATGAAATGTGTTTAAAATGACAGGTTTAATAAACCTCACTCTCAAATAATCCCAGGATAATGTATTGTTGACCTGTAACAAACAATTACAGGTGTAGTATTATAGTGTCACAATATTAAATGTAAATAAAACCATTTGTATCTCTTTGGTATTAGCAGAGTAAGAATGTCGGGATTTGATAACTTCAACACTGACTTCTACCAGTCGAGCTACAGCGTAGATGACCAAAACCAGGGCGGATATGGCTACAGCAACTCTGAAAACCCTTACAACAAGTAAGAGAAACAAATTTCTTCCTTTTTTCTTCAGTTGTGATATTTCTGGCTTTCTGAAGTCTCATTAAGGTTGAAACTTACCTGAACAGTCTAACTCATGTCTACGGCATTCACTTAGTCCTTTATTTGTTTTTAAGCTCTAATTAAAGATCACAAACTTCCTCCTTTTTGATAATTTCCTTCACAAGCTTCTATGTATTGTTAATAAATTGTCCGCAGGCCGTATGGTCAGTATGATTATTCGCAGCCGATGGGCTACCCATCCCCAGGAATGATGCAACCCCAGCAGCCGTATACAGGACAGATCTTCCAGCCCACACAGACCTACACCCCAAATGCATCACAGTCCATGTACAGTAACAGCTTTGATGATGAGCCGCCACTGTTAGAAGGTAAGTGGGCCACAGTCTGACCATAGCTGAAAGTAAAAAATAAAATATTATTTTTTGGAATTCCCTTTTGATTCATTTTTAAAAACTTGGAACAAAAGCACCAATTGAATTCTAAGCCCAAAATTGCTAGGATTGGTGTGCTTTGTTATTCAGAACAAAAAACCACAACTGAGGAGCTATTTCCAAATATGTTGCATTAAAAAGTCAGAACTAGAAAAACAAAATTTCTGAAGAAATTTAGCCGGGGCCTGCCAAGGCGCGCCCGTCGGGCTTGGGCCCGGCGTCGTCACGCCACAAATTGGCGTCGACGCCAAAGGACGCCGCAACGTAATCAGTGGCACGCGGAGAACCGCAAGAACGTTAAGCGAGGCGGACGTGCACCATTCAGTATTATAAAGTAAGTATATCAGCTAAAATCAGCAGAAACGCTAATGTTAGCGTCATTGCTTTCATCAGTATGTGGGAAATCACTAGGATATTTTCTGTAATTGATTTACTCCATTCAGTATACTAAACATTGCTAAAAAGTAAAATAAATACCTAATAGCTTATTGCAGCTAAAATGCTAACGCTAATGAACCTTGCATTGAACTGTTTAGTAACAGTTCAATGCTCATAAACTGCAGGAAGGCAGTTCATTAGCATTTACCTAATGATTGTCACAAATATAAATTTTCAATAACGCACACACACAACATATTACAGTTTAAAAATATATATTGACCTTATGTTAAAGATTTCTACAAACTTTTTACAGGTAAAGTTTACAATGAACCAAAATTACAACATTTAAAGAATACCATAAATTTAAGAATCTAATGTCTCTGCAATAAAAAGAAATTGCTATCTTTTTTATTTTTAAACAACACCTCATATTGTTAAATAACTGATTTTATGTATTCAAGTTTTAAATATTACATTTGAGTTTGCATGGATGTAAAATTACTGCTCAGTTTAAAAATTGCGTTGTGTTCTGTAAATAAACAAAACACAAGCAAAATCAATAAACTATATGCATATTCCAGTATACTGCGTTTTGGTTTTACATCCATTCTATTTAAATGTAGTTTGTTCGTGCTTACCAATGTTTTCTGGCCGGATGTCTGGCACCGTTTTCCCCTGGTCGGTTCGTCGATGTCTGGTTTTAGTTCTATTCTGTGGCAATCCGCAAAACGGCGTCTAGGTTTTCGTCAGTAATGCGCGATCTGTGCTTGGTCTTGTTTAAAGTCATTATTGAAAACATCTGTTCGCACAGATAGGTGCTTCCAAACGTGGACAAAACACGAGCTGCATGGAGTCGAAGCTGTGGCATCAAATCAGGGGGCAGTAGACGGTAAAAGTCCTCGATTGAAACATCACGGGACTTCGCTCTTTAGCTTGTTAGCTTGTCGATCTTTCAGTTTTATTCGCTGGGAAAATTAATAATCAGCTTGAGGTGACTCTGCTGCACTCTAGTGGCGAGAAGCCGTAATGTTGGTTGGTAAGAATCGGAAGGCATTATGGGATATGTAGGTTGTAGTCAATTCGTGCTCAAAACCTATTTTAAGTCAATCAATGGGGCTGTAAAACGGTGGTAGGGGGGAGAGGGCGACATAAAATGACGTAGCCGGCCACATGTGGCCCGCGGGCCTTGAGTTTGACACATGTGCAATAGAGGATCTATCTGCTGCTCATGCAAAACAGTCTATTTTAATCCCATGTGTAATAGTCATTGGGTTAAATCAGTTATATAATGCTGAAAAAGCAAGTAGTTGATGTAAAAATATTCAAGGCTTTTATTTTGAAATGTTCAGTATGCTTCATTTCAGAGGGCCAAACTAATACCACGTGTAACAGTGCTTTGGATGAAAAAGTCACATAAAGCCAAAAACAGCAATTACCTGATGTAAAAATATTCAAGGCTTTTATTTTGAAATTTTCATCAAGCTTAATTTTAAATTGCCACACTAATCACATGTGTAACAATTGCTGGGTTAAATCAGTTATATAAAGCTCAAAAGAGCAATTTCCTGATGTAAAAATATTCAAGGCTTTTATTTTGAAATTTTTGTTAAGCTTCATTTCAAAGGGCCAAACTAATACCATGTGTAACAGTGCTTTGGATGAAAAAGTCAAATAAAGCCAAAAAGAGCAATTACATGATGTAAAAATATTCAAGGCTTTTATTGTGAAATTTTTGTTAAGCTTCATTTTAAAGTTCAAAACTAATCCCATGTGTAACAGTTACTGAGTTAAATCAGTTATATACAGCCCATAGCAGCAGGTAGTTCTAAAGGCCAGTTCAGTCCTGATCTGTTTCAACTGAGGATAGATAGAACTACAGCGATGCGTATTCGTAGTCCAAACCAGCAGCCAATAGCCTCTTGAGATCCGTTGCTATGGCAAATAATGGTCTCAGCAGGGTGTGAGCTCTGAGCTCTGAGCTCTCAAACACACAATTGTGTGTTTGAGCAAACACGTTTTACTGACAAAAAAGCATTGGAAACAAATCCTTCTTGTTCGGGAACCGTAATACATATTCGAAAAGCGTTTCGAGCGTATGAGAGGGCTATGTGTCTTCTGCGATAGTCCCGAGATTCATATCTGTACCTCACTCAGAACATTTACAGCGATGAGAGAAAGAAATGTTGTGCCCAGATCTGAAATTCTATTCAAATACATGGGAGAGAGCCTGAGACAGCCTCAGAAAATCCTGTCGCATGACTTTGCTCTGAAGCACCGTGACAGAAAACCGTACGGTCTAGATAAATTTCGAAAACATTTTACCGGAGCAGACAGGCGTATCAATGTCAGGACCGATTTTGATACTAATCGTGCGATATTTGTGGCCGTGATGGCGATTTCAAAAATGATTTGGGTGGAAAAAGTTGTCTTCATCTCTCACTCTAAGCAGCCAGAGACGCACTCTAACTTTAGGAAAAATGAGAAACTTTGGGTCACTTAGAGGCAAATTGTGGACAAACCGTAACTGGTATCGACGAGCCGTCTTCACTTTCGAAGAGATCACAGACGTATCTACAAAATGAAATTTGAATGGCATTTCTAGGTGAATTTGTGACGACACAGAAAATCCTCAAAAATAGGGTATTTCTAGGATTTTTCCCATTGACTTATAATGGGGTTTTTTTCGTAGTTTTTTGCGAATTATGTCGCCACGTTAAGCCCAAATCCCACCAGAAGTAATAGCTGGAATGGCGTGAATTTTCTGCAGGTTTTGATACCTCATTTGTAGGTGTGCACCAAGCGGTATGAGCCGCATTAACGGTTACGGAAGAAAAATAAAGAAGAACTAGAAAATTTCGGAAGAAATTTAGACGGGGCCTGCCGAGGCGCGCCCGTGGGGTTCGGGCCCGGCGTCGTCACGCCACAAATCGACGTCGACGCCAAAGAACGCCGCAACGTGACCAGTGGCACGCGGAGAACCGCAAGAACGTTAAGCGAGGCGGACGTGCACCATTCGGTACGATTTAAAATGTTGTCAAGGCTTTTATTTTGGAAGTTTCAGTATGCTTCATTTCAAAGGGCCAAACTAATCCCATGCGTAATAGTCCTTGGGTTAAAATAGTTATATAATGCTCAAAACACAAGTAGCTGATGTAAAAATATTCAAGGCTTTTATTTTGGAATTTTCAGTATGCTTCATTTCAAAAGGGCCAAACTATTACCACGTGTAACAGTGCTTTGGATGAAAAAGTCAAATAAAGCCAAAAAGAGCAATTACCTGATGTAAAAATATTCAAGGCTTTTATTTTGAAATTATTATTATGCTCCATTTCAAAGTTCCGAACTAATCCCATGTGTAACAGTGCTTTGGATGAAAAAGTCATATACGGCCAAAAAGAGCAATTACATGATGTAAAAATATTCAAGGCTTTTATTTTGAAATTTTCAGTATGCTTCATTTCAGAGGGCCAAACTATTCCATTGTGTAACAGTGCTTTGGATAAAAAAGTCACATAAAGCCAAAAACAGCAATTACCTGATGTAACAACATTCAAGGCTTTTATTTTGAAATTATTATTATGCTCCATTTTAAAGTTCCGAACTAATCCCATGTGTAACATTGCTTTGGATGAAAAAGTCATACAAAGCCAAAAACAGCAATTGCATGATGTAAAAATATTCAAGGCTTTTATTTTGAAATTATTATTATGCTCCATTTTAAAGTTCCGAACTAATACCATGTGTAACAGTGCTTTGGATGAAAAAGTCACATAAAGCCAAAAACAGCAATTACCTGATGTAACAACATTGAAGGCTTTTATTTTGAAATTATTATTATGCTCCATTTTAAAGTTCCGAACGAATCCCATGTGTAACATTGCTTTGGATGAAAAAGTCATATACGGCCAAAAAGAGCAATTACATGATGTAAAAATATTCAAGGCTTTTATTTTGAAATTATTATTATGCTCCATTTTAAAGTTCCGAACTAATCCCATGTGTAACAGTGCTTTGGATGAAAAAGTCACACAAAGCCAAAAACAGCAATTGCATGATGTAAAAATATTCAAGGCTTTTATTTTGAAATTATTATTGTGCTCCATTTTAAAGTTCCGAACGAATCCCATGTGTAACAGTGCTTTGGATGAAAAAGTCATACAAAGCCAAAAAGAGCAATTACCTGATGTAAAAATATTCAAGGCTTTTATTTTGAAATTATTATTATGCTTAATTTTAAAGTTCCGAACTAATCCCATGTGTAACAGTGCTTTGGATGAAAAAGTCATACAAAGCCAAAAACAGCAATTGCATGATGTAAAAATATTCAAGGCTTTTATTTTGAAATTATTATTATGCTCCATTTTAAAGTTCCGAACTAATACCATGTGTAACAGTGCTTTGGATGAAAAAGTCACATAAAGCCAAAAACAGCAATTACCTGATGTAACAACATTCAAGGCTTTTATTTTGAAATTATTATTATGCTCCATTTTAAAGTTCCGAACTAATCCCATGTGTAACATTGCTTTGGATGAAAAAGTCATACAAAGCCAAAAACAGCAATTGCATGATGTAAAAATATTCAAGGCTTTTATTTTGAAATTATTATTATGCTCCATTTTAAAGTTCCGAACTAAACAAGGCTTTTATTTTGAAATTATTATTATGCTCCATTTTAAAGTCCCGAACTAATCCCATGTGTAACATTGCTTTGGATGAAAAAGTCATACAAAGCCAAAAACAGCAATTGCATGATGTAAAAATATTCAAGGCTTTTATTTTGAAATTATTATTATGCTCCATTTTAAAGTTCCGAACTAATACCATGTGTAACAGTGCTTTGGATGAAAAAGTCACATAAAGCCAAAAACAGCAATTACCTGATGTAACAACATTGAAGGCTTTTATTTTGAAATTATTATTATGCTCCATTTTAAAGTTCCGAACTAATCCCATGTGTAACATTGCTTTGGATGAAAAAGTCATATACGGCCAAAAAGAGCAATTACATGATGTAAAAATATTCAAGGCTTTTATTTTGAAATTATTATTATGCTCCATTTTAAAGTTCCAAAGTAATCCCATGTGTAACAGTGCTTTGAATGCAAAAGTCAAATAAAGCCAAAAAGAGCAATTACGTCATGTAAAAATATTCAGGGCTTTTATTTTGAAATTTTCAATATGCTTAATTTTAAAGTTCCAAACTAATCCCATGTGTAACAGTTACTGAGTTAAATCAGTTATATACAGCCAATAGCAGCAGGTAGTTCTAAAGGCCAGTTCTCAGTCCTGATCTGTTTCAACTGAGGATAGATAGAACTACAATGATGCGTATTTGTAGTCCACATCAGCAGCCAATAGCCTCTTGAGATCCGTTGCTATGGCAAATAATGGTCTCAGCAGGTGTGAGCTGTGAGTCATACATGCTCAAACACACAATTGTGTGTTTGAGCAAACACGTTTTACTGACAAAAAAGCATTGGAAACAAATCCTTCTTGTTCGGGAACCGTAATACATATTCGAAAAGCGTTTCGAGCGTATGACAGTTCAATGTGTCTTCTGCGATAGTCCCGAGATTCATATCTGTACCTCACTCAGAGCATTTACAGTGATGAGAGAAAGAAATGTTGTGCCCAGATCTGATCCGAGGTCGGCTGTCACTCTAATTTGAGCAAAAATGAGAAACTTTGGGTCGCTTAGAGGCAAATTGTGGACAAACCATAACTGGTATCGACGAGCCGTCTTCACTTTCGAAGAGATCACAGACGTATCTACAAAATGAAATTTGAATGGCATTTCTAGGTGAATTTGTGACGACACAGCAAATCCTCAAAAATAGGGTATTTCTAGGATTTTTCCCATTGAGTTATAATGGGGTTTTTTTCGTAGTTTTTTGCGAATTATGTCGCCACGTTTACCCCAAATCCCACCACAAGTAATAGCTCCAATGGCGTGAATTTTCTGCACGTTTTGATACCTCATTTGTAGGTGTGCACCCAGCGGTATGAGCCGCATTAACGGTTACGGAAGAAAAATAAAGAAGTATAACTAGAAAATTTCTGAAGAAATTTAGCCGGGGCCTGCCAAGGCGTGGCCGTCGGTTTGGGCCCGGCGTTGTCATGCTAGAAATTAGCATCGATGCTAAAGAACGCTGCAACGTAATCAGTAGCATGTGGAGAATCACAAGAACGTTAAGTAAGGTGGACGTGCACCATTCAGTATTATAAAGTAAGTATATCAGGTAAAATTAGCAGAAACGCTAATGTTAGCGTCATTGCTTTCATCAGCATGTGGGAAATCACTAGGATATTTTCTATAATTGATTTACTCCATTCAGTATACTAAACATTGCTAAAAAGTAAAATAAATAGCTAATAGCTTATTGAAGCTAAAATGGTAACGCTAATGAACCTTGCATTGAACTGTTCACTAACAGTTCAATGCTCATAAACTGCAGGAAGGCAGTTCATTAGCATTTACCTACTGATCGTGACAAATAAAAAATTTCAATAACGCACACACACAACATATTACAGTTTAAAAATATATATTGACCTTATGTTAAAGATTTCTACAAACTTTTTACAGGTAAAGTTTACAATGAACCAAAATTACAACATTTAAAGAATACCATAAATTTAAGAATCTAATGTCTCTGCAATAAAAAGAAATTGCTATCTTTTTTATTTTACATGTGTCCTGTCCGGCCGTGTGGCACTCAGGGTTGTTTCCTGAGTGTCAAGGTGAGGCCCGACAGATTTACTGTCACAAGTGAAACATTATGGCTTTGCCACGATGATCCACTTGTTATAAATGTGAAACCTTTATAACTATATACATACATGAAAACATATTTTAAATTAATCTAATGTAACATATTGCAGTCTCTATACAATAAATGAAACCATCTTAAATATATACATACATCAAAAACTATTTACAACTATAAAGAATAACAACAACAAAAAAGAATCGCTTCTCCAAAGCTTTTTGATTTTTCCCAACTTCTTCTTAGGCATCCAATCTGGTGTGACACATCACAGACTGTATTAAAAAAACAAAAAACAGACAAAAACCAAATTAATATATATGACATTTTTAAACATTTATGTGATTTATGAATGAATAAACTAAAAATTAAACTTTGTTTAAACTAAGGTTTAAGAATGATTAAGATAGATATAAACACCAATGTGACCTAAGAAAAAAGGGCATATATCCACTGGATTCCTCCTATCAAACTTACATATACAACATCATCAATTTCAAATTAAAATAAACAAAATTAGCTTTAATTTGTTATCTACCTATCTAAAGAAACAGGAACTCCATCTTCTCCTCAGATTGGGTGTGGGACCAAGTCCATGAGCTAGGCAAGGGTTGTCCTGCACTAAAAATAAACAAGTCATTCCATCAATAGACATCTATTATCAACAACAACAAAAATGTAACTGCTTTTAAGGTTGCTACAATTTAGATACATTTGCTAACTCTCATGCGCCAAACCTCCAGGTCTCGTTTCCTCTCTCTCTTCTTGGCAGCCTCCAAGGATTGTTTGTGTGGAACAACCTGCAAAAACAGACTAAAACTGGGAGGAAAGAGGTTAATTCCATCAAAACAACACAAATTCTCAGTATGTGGAGGGAGTCCAACAGGACAAAAGTGAGTTGAACTTTTGTCCTTCTAGTGAAGTAACCCCTAGGGGGCTGCAGCAGTAAAAAGTGCAGTATGATTGGGGAGAGATGAAACAAGGAGAGCTTTAATTGAATGACGCAAATTGTGAAGAATAAAAAAAGAGTTTTGCAAAAAATTAAGTTATTCGAAGGGTAACAGTTACTCTAACTGCATTAGAAAAATGAGGAAAATGCTCAGGGCCAGATTGAAGACCAATTTGAAATAATTTTTATTTCAAAATAGAACAGAATATACGTTTAGTAACTGATTGTTTAATCTACCGCTTCCTGGTCCAATATTTCCAGCAACTACTCTGACAGAGAACCGATAAGTGTTTCAAGATCAGCCACTTTCGTATTCCCAAACCTCAAACAAAGTTTCATGGGCACATACAAACCCTGGTTATGAAGCCTCCTTTCTACGGAACTAAATAAGTATTGAAAAGATTTGCAAACTGTACAAGAATATTTTTATTCCTACAACAAAATCCACAAGCTACACTATAATTCACAAATGTGTACAATGAATAAATATATATCAAACCCTCTGCAACAATGATAGAGAAAAACAACCCACACTGCTTTCTGATTGCTGCATATACAAAAAAACCCACAGTCACATAAAATGATGCAAGATCTTTACATGTTCTCCAAAAATAATATCCTGTCATGAATTCAGGATTAAGATTTACAGTGCTTACAAAGTAATCATACTCCTTGAACTGTTCCATATTGTTACATTACAACCACAAATATATTTCATCGGAATTTAATATAAAAGATCAAGAAAAATACCCCTTATGATTAGGAAAATTTCAAGGAACATAACTATTTTTGGAAGCCACTGTAGATGCAGTTTATACTGAAGCTAACACACAGTATATAGGATTGTGGTAGCTGTAGTAAGCCTGCAAGACACCTGATTGGATACAGTATTCTGGATTGGAGATGTAAATGTGATCAAGGAGGGTACGTTTTTCTGTGGTTGCATCAGAGATGAGTTGCATAAAGCCTTTTGCTCTAAACAACTCATTGATGGCTTTTTTCCCAGGAGGAATAAGGTCCTCATTGAAGTCTCCTAATATGACAACGGGCCGAATATCCATTGAATTCAGGCCATCCAAGAGGTTCTGCAGATTTCTTAAAAATGTTCCAAGATCATAACTTGGTGGCCTGTAAACTGTCGCAATCAGTGCTCTGATTGGGGTTTCCACTTTCACAACGTTGAATTCAATATCTGTAACCTGGTTGAAGAATCTACGTTCCTGCGGTTGGAGAAGACTCCGGCAGTAAGTCGCTACTCCCCCACCCTCTTTGGTAGCAATGTCGACTCTGTTTGAGTAGGAGACATGTCTGTTCCGTGAAAAGAAAGAATAGCCCTCCATTTGGCAAGAAGCTGGAACAGAAGATCCAAATAAATGAGTCTCCGTTAGGCATAAGACATCTGCCAGCATAAGTTCATGATGTTGTTTCATGTCCTCAGAGTGACAGACAAGACCTTCGACATTGTGGTGGACAATTGTTAATGTTGCACCTTGATGACCAGACTGAAAATGCAAGAGTGGTCTGATATGCAAAAACGATGCTGATCTCATTGATTCCATAGCTGCTCTGATGTTTTTGTCAGCGTAGATCTTACTTTCATCAAAATCAATGATTTTAAGTCCTTCCAGGGAAGTTGTGCGACTGAGTGCCACATATGCCATTCCCGGTTCAAAAATACGCTTCAAAGAAATAACCGCAGACTTCATGGTCATCCCTTGGACTTTGTGTGCCGTACACCCAAAGGCTAACCTGATTGGAAATTGCCGTCGTACCACTCCCTTTACGCTACTCTGTTCCTCAAATCTCTCAATGTAAACAAAGCTGTCTGGTTTACCCTGAATCTTTTTTGTGTGTCCAGCGAGGGGATTGTCCAGTTTGAGTCCAATTAACTTTACACTATTCTTTCCATCTTTCGTACTGGTGACAATATCCGCAATGGTCCCAAATGTTCCATTAACAAGACCATCCTCTACATCCAAGTTTCTTATAATCATTACCCTAAAACCCAAACCAGCCTGTATCTTGTTAGACAAGTCTCGTTTGTTGCCCGCTATGCAACAGCCCAGATTAATCATGTTTCCTGTCTTTGTAACCCTTTTGTAGTCCTCTGCCTCGATGTCAACTGTTACTGCACCTAAAGAGGTCACAACTGCTGCATTATGGGTGTCCACCTGTTTGTTTGTTGCAAAAATGTGCAGAACATCCATTGGACACTCTTTTGAGTCAGTAACAGCTTGGATCAAAAGAGTCTTGTCATCCTTACTAAGCGAATCGGCTTTACCTTTAACTCGAATCCTGTTCAGGAGCTCTGCAAACGCTCGGTCATCTTTCTGCCGCATGATTTCTGTCAGGCTGATCATCTGGAAATTCTCATTCCAGATATCAAGCACGCCATCCTCGGCGACACAAAGCGGTTTTGATCGTCCAAGAGGAGGAAGTTGGAAGAAGTCCCCCACAGCCAAAACAGAGACCCCACCCATGAACCTGTTGTTCCCCTTGATTTGTTGAAATCTCCAGTGAACATATGCAAGTAGGTCTTTGGAGACCATGGAGATTTCATCGATGATTAAGATTTCTACATTAGAAAGAACTGCCCTCACTTCATCCAATGAATTTCCAAGTCCCTTGTATGGTGGTTTTAAACTTTTGGGTAGCTTCAAGATGGAATGTAAAGTCTTCCCTGATATGTTGTACGCTGCAGTACCAGTAAAAGCTGTGAGGAGCACAGTAGGCTTGGACATGTCACCAATATCGAGAATTCTCGGAAGCTGGCGCAAGAGCTTGGTTGCCTCCTGGTAAACACATTTGATGACATGAGATTTACCACAGCCAGCTCCTCCCGTCAAGAAATAAAAGAATGGTTCTGGTTTCTCACCCCAGACGCGCTTCAGACACCAATCGCGAATGGCGTAAAACACGGACGCTTGAGTCTCATTTAAACTCCTGTACATTTGTCTGATGAAATCAGGGCTCAGTTTAGGAGCTTCAATTTTTGGCATGTCTACAGTGCTGACATCAATTTCATAATCTGGAATAGGGTCTTGCTCTTCATCTTCTTGCAATGGTGGTCGCTCAGCAGCGCATTCTAAACTGTCTACCTCAACCTCGGGTGCAAAAGTGTTCCACGCATTACGAACCGGTCCTTGCTTATTCAGATCTTCCATAATCTTATCAATTTTCTTACCTTGCCCTTCATACCTTTTGCAATTGAAATCCACATACTGTTTAACCCGATATCTACCACGAAAACCGTTGTTGTAAAAGCCTTCGTAGGTTGTGCATTCCTCATTTTTTAGGTCCTCATCTCGTCTGTGAGGAAAATACAACTTCAGAAGCCGTCTGTAAAACTTTTCGGGTGTTTTTTTCTCAGAGAAACGAGTAAATCTAATAACTGCAGGTTTGCCGATAGTTCTTTTCTGGATGTATCCTGCATCATTAAGGAGGGCAATTGCATTTGGCCCTTCAATTTGCCTACCATATAGAACCCGGTATTCTGATGCAAATTCTGCCAGGCACATGTGTTCGAATTCTAATGTGTCTGGTCTGTTGAGATATTTTTCCGGCAATCCTTTCATCCACACATTCTCTTCATCTGGGGACATGTTTACGAGTTTACTCATCGGAAGACTCATTTTTATACCGTCTTCATCTGTTTGAAGAAAAAGTACACTACGAGAGGACTTTTTGAGAGGTAGGCTACAAGTGCGCGCAACGGATTCTTGAGCACTAACCTCTCTCTGTTTTGAATAAGCCTGCATGATCTTTTTCATCTCATCGCGTTGGCTAACATTGGCCGTCTTTAAATCATCAACAACAGACTTGAGGAACTGCGCCATTTCATGCTCTGGCTTGGCTATGTAGGACATCATGTACTCAATGCAGGTGTACTCATCAAGCACATACTGAATGTCCATGTTAGCATTCCATGCACGAAGGAGATCGGGGTTGTACCCATTGACCCAGCTATCTTTAGGATCCCGTTTCATCATTACCACCATTCCAGAAGTGAGAGCATCAACATGGCCATTGTACTCTACTTTGGTCATATTACAAGCCTGGAGTAACTCTGACAAATCCCTGAAAGATGATTTCTCATCTTTAAGTAAATCTCTAATTGTTTTCAGTTTCTTCTTAGCCTCTCTTTGTAGGTTTGAGACAAATGGTGATCTCGATTTTTTGGAATTTCTCCTACCTTTTGGCTTACTTTGCTTTGGTGTTTCATCATCAATTTCCAAATCAAAGTCAATTACTGGGACGGTGATTCTGGTGCGGTCCATTGCTAGTTTGGGGAATCCAAATCTGCATTCAACATTACCTTTTTTGCATGATTTTGAGTGCTTTTTGCTGTGCATTTGAACCTCTGTGACTATTTAGTGAAGCTCTGGATCTCTGGTTTCATCAGGCAACTGACAGGATATGTGATGATCGATGAACTTTATGACTTCACCGCAACATGAGGGGTCTTCCATTTCAGGTGCATCCTTAATCCATATCACAGCATGTATGTGTGGTGAACCCCTTGCCTGAAATTCTACACGATAAAAGTAATCGTCCACTGCTCCAAGGGGCTGTGCAGGGGAAAGAATCAGGTCTCTAAACAGTGCATCCACTCTCTTTTCAAACATGCGCATGACGGTTACAGGGTTGCTTCTAAGAATGTCACATTTTGCATTCCAGTCAAGCTCAGAAAAATCTACCTGCTCGCCATGTTGACCTTTGATGGCCTCAATGACTTCTGGCCATCTCATTTCAGCAGCAGAGAACGTGCAAAAGAAAGTGGGCTTTCCAAGTTGCCTCACCATGGCGTGCAAATCACGTAACCCTTTCTCCCAATAAGCTGGAGTTCCTCTTAAGGGTTGCATGAAACGGGTAGCCTCTTTATTCTGGATAAGTTTTTCCAACTCCTCTTTATCCTGCAGCATTTTGCTGGAAATATTTTTCCCATCTTTGGTGCTTGGTTTCCCTTTTCTTCTCTGAATGGACATACTACTATTGGCAATATGAGTTTCCGTGACAAACTGAGCAAAGAAAAGGTAACTCTGGTCTTTGGCAAACCGAGTATCTATTGAGAAAAGTCGTACATTGAAATACATACTCGGTGAAAGTGCAACACGGCGGGCTTCATCTAATGTGTTTATTCCAGTTGGGAAATGTACGGGATAAGCATTTGCTTCAAGTCTTGGAACACTGAAGAAGGAGATGGGCTTGTTCCCCTGAGCCGGCGCAATGCTGAAAATCCCTTCTCCATATGACAATACTTCCTGTGTTATGTCTGGAGGCTGCATGCAGGTGTCCAAGATCAGACCAGGTCGAAGTGCCTGATGCTCTATCCCTATGTGGTCAGGTTGCTGGTCTGCTTCTATATCCATTTCAGTCTCCGCTGCTTCTGTTTCCAAGTCCTCAACTGGCTGATCCTCTTGGAAATCTTCAAATGTTGCACTTTCATTTATACTTACTTCTTTGTAATCCGGATGACTGTCTTTAAGCTTGGTCAGTGCAGCTAAGACATTTTTCATGTTTACTGTGTAAAAGTATTGGTATCCTTTATACTTGGTTTTTCTCTTCAGCTTCACCTGTAAAAGCTGGGCTTCCTCACGGGGCCTCGGAAGACTGTTTACGACTGTTTCCATTTCAGAAGGAACACAGACAACCGCTCCATGTATTGCCCTTTGCTGTCCTTTGGGCAAGGAAACAATTTTTGCAAAAGGTAGAATTTTTGCAATTAATTGCCGTTCAAGTACATTCAATTCCGCAAGCTCTGGTGGAACAGAAGCTAGGTGAAGGTTATTAACAGCAGCAATCGATGGCATCTTTCCTCTGGTTAGATGGCTGTCACATGTGTAGCAGATCCACTCCCCCATCCTTTCTTCGGGTACAGAACATGGGGTTGAGCATGCAGATCCACACACATGAACATATGTACCGGTTAGACAATCAGCTACTACACGCATATTCTTGGTATATTTATCTCGTTTACAGCACTTTACTTGATTGGGGAAAAGAGCTCTGTGACACACGGTGCAAACATATGTGGGTCCGTTTTTAATGTTCTTATAAAAGTTTTGTATTGCAGCTTTCATTTCCTCAGTTATCAGAGAGCTTGGAGTTTCAAGGTGGAAGCTTACGTTTCTTTTATACTTCCTTGTGATTCGCAAAGCATGCTGCAGTGTTAAATTTTGGGAATGTGCTTCTCTTGATAGTCTGCCTCTTCTGTTGGCAGCACATTTTTCTTTATGTTTTGCTCGATAAGCAGGCTCACTATGATACTTCGCCTTCATATATTCACGCATTGTTTTTTTGTGTTTGCTTCTGAAGACCGGATAGTTTGTAAATCGATTCCTGTTGTATGATTTTTGTCTGCTTCTAAAGACCGGATCATCTCTGAATCGATTCCTGATGTATGATTTTTTTCTGCTTCTGAAGACCGGATCGTCTCTGTATCGATTCCTGATGTTTGATTTTTTTCTGCTTCTGAAGACCGGATCGTCTCTGTATCGATTCCTGATGTTTGATTTTTTTCTGTCTCTAAAGACCGGATCATCTCTGAGTCGTTTGCTCATGTACTCAGCCATCTTCGCTTTATGACTGTCTCTGAAGCCACGTACAAAATTGAATCTATCCTTAATGTAATTTATTCGTCTCTTCCGGAAAGATGCATCTGTCCTATATCTATTATTTAACTGATCCTTCCTCTGTACTTGATGAAGAATGTATTGTTCTTTTAAGGCCTGTAGCTTTTTGGTCCTAAATGTTGGAGATGTCAGATATCTTTCTTTTTCAGATGAACTTTGTTTCATTTTACGTCCTACATTCTGTCTCTGTTGTGTTTTGATCCTGTTTTTAATTTTTCTTCTATTAGCTTTTGGCACTTTTGACAAATTTGTAACAGTTGGAGCTGTCTCCTCTAATACGTTTGCAACTTCCCTAAGCCAAGGAGGCATTTTGTCATTAGACGGACTCTCTGATTTCAAAGCAGTTGGACTTACCTGTGTGGCTACAGGTGAAATGTTCTGAAAAGTCAACTTCTGAGGATGATCTTCATTTTCCCTTTCAAAACCTACTGGCACAAACTCATAGGTGGCATTGGGGCCGCGATTTCGAAAGAGCTTAAGTAGATGGCTGACCATGTCAGACAGGTTGCAGAAAGTCATCATTACTGCAGTTCCACTGGGGTGGGACAGGCCTGCTGAATTTCTTGAGTGGGAATCAAAAACTCCAAACCGACCGCTTCTGTCCCTGAAAACTGCGATGCACTCTGGAGTCACCAAAAGAAAAGCATGGGTGACATTTTCCGACAGACATTCCAGTTGCAGGGCAAGAGGCAAACCCAATCGTCGAGATCCTTGAGGGCTCCTGCTATGAGCAAAAACATGACCTACCTTTAAACCAGTTGTATGTACTGCATAGATGTTCCTGTCTGTCAGCACATAGTCAGGCATCTGTTCAAACGTTAAGTGATTGTCACGAAATGTTCCATCACTGATCAGTTGCTGTTTAACGCCGACATAAAGTTGGTCTCCTTTTTCAATCACTCTATCAAGCATCACTGTGTCAAACTGCAACCCCTCATTGTGGTAAGCTAAAAATGTGAGTGCCATGCATGTGCACTGGTGATTACGGGAAAATGCAGCATACCTCTTGTCGGCCTGGGAATGTGTAGCACTTACCAACAGGACAGGTGGACCGCTGATCCTGGGTTCCAGCGCAGAAGCCTGTAACATAAAAAAAATTTAAAAGTCAGTATTTATACAAATATTCACCTGATAACTATCTACCACCAATTAGGCCTGTTGTAAACACATATTTTGTAATTGAGTAATCAATTATTCTGTTGTTAAATAGATTAATTGAAATAAAATTTTGATAAAGTAACTTCATGGTAAATACTGTCATTACACTAGTATTGGGTGGGATTTCAATATAAATCCATATGTTCATATTTGTGCATCTCAAATTTATTTTGTCTGTACTGCAGAAATTAATCTGTAACAATATTTGCTCACTTTTTTAGCCAACCTGGAAAACCAAAAAAGTTTGATATTATATTCAATTTAATAAAAATAAAAAATGCACAAATTCTAAAGCAGCACGTCTACAAAATCAAAAGCTGTAAAATACAAATTTTCTAAAAATCTAAACTCACTTTGCACAGCCATTTGTGCTCATGTGAGTCACATAATCTTTGGCACCCTCGTCATACCCAGAACCAAGTACGCCAACTTTCTCCACAACACGTTGCACTGCTCCACCCATTTGTTGTTACTGAGATGGTAGGAAACAGTTACCTTGCAGCTCCCATCCTGAAAATTACCCTGCTGTGGCACGGAAGAGGACTCGGCCTGGACGTCTATCGGGGGTACCGAACTCTGTGCCTGGCGACGAGCTGTGCTGGTGCTCTCTCTCGGCGCTCCCTCCATCTATAAATTAACAGAAGCTGTCCTTTTTTGTGCAAAGTGAACATATACTGTACATTTCACTATCTTAAAGTCTGATATATTTTCTGAAACGGTTTCACACCTGCTGCTCCACTGGATTGAGCTTGGAGGGATCGGAAATTGCATGATGCCTCGAACTCGCCTTCTAATAAAAAAAATAGAAGAAATTATATAGTTGTTACAACAAACTATAGCACATCAAATTCAAATGATTATATTTTTTAAAATTAAATAAAATACCTTTTTCCCCTTCGGAGAACATGTAGGTAGCGTAGTTTCAAGGCCAGACGCAGGAACGATCCGATCCATCTCCTCCAGCAACGCTGGGCTGAAGCACACAGGATTCAGGGGGATGGACGAATCCAGCAGGTCTCCCTGTAAAATCAAGTTCCATTTACTTTATAATCTGCACTTTAAAGAAAAGTTGAAATGGACAATCAGGGAGGCGGACACAAAATAAACATGTTAAAAAGTGAAATATACACATTGAAATATACACTTGCAAAATTTTCATTAAATCAAATAAGCATGTATCCAGTACCTTCCGACCACCACCAACCACAGTCCAGGCGGAGGACTCTGAACGACGCGGAGCAGCCACCTCGCTAGCCACAACCATCCGGGGCAGGCAACGTCTCACCGCGGTTATGGAAGCCGTCCCAGGAGGGGCATCAGCCAACATCACAGGAGCAGGAGATTTCGATGCACTTAACTCAAGTTGCGAGCAGACCGCCGCCTCAAGCAACTGAGCAAGGACCTCCATCCCAGGATGGTCGCTCAGGTGAACCTACAATTATAAACACATTTTATCAAATACAGTACGCCTCAATGAAATGTTTACAATAGAATTATAAAAATCAATTCAACTTACGCCATCCCTGCTCCACAAGGCCAGGTTGGTCAACGGGAAGTGTTCAGTGACAGGCAAGTACCGAACAGCTTGACAGAAAAAAAAAAAAATGCATTCTTATTTTCAGTCACACTAACGATGTTATAATTTGAAATAAATTACATACGAAAGGAAAAAGAAATTATTTTTTCATAGATCTGAACCCTGAAAACTATAAAATGTAAATTTGCTGAAGTTTTAGTCTAAACACAAATTGTGTATGTCACTTACTTCTCTGAGCAGCCACACGTTGAAACTCCTGCCGCAGCAGCTGTTGCACACTGTCCTCCACGCAAAGGCGCGGTGGAAAGTCCACAACGACCACCTTTAAATTTCAAACCAAATAAGGGAACAAAATTAATATACGCCAACTTTTCTGATATATTTGATCATGGATAAATGCAGTGGATGTTATACTTACATTAGCAGAGAGGTTGCAGACGGTACTCAACAAAGCGTCAAACGCCGCTCCGGCCTCCACGAACGTCCTGCTGGCGGTTAAGTTGTTACTTGGGGCCAGAAGACAGATCACCTCGGGGGGCCGAGGCAGAACTGCATCCAGCACCTCAAGCCGCAACTCTTCCGCAGAGGCACCGGGGGATGCAAGCACCCCTAAGGAGAAGTCGCCCTTTGGCATGGTAGAATACCCATCCACAATAGCACGCAGATGGGAATCACCAACCAAAAGAGCAAACTGAAAAATAAAAACAAACATTAAAGTTCGCTTATAGAATTTTTGTCATTCAAACCAAGATTTGTATACGAGGTATACAAAAAAAAATACCTTCTTCTCCAGAGCCCCGGCAGTAGGCAGAACCAACTTGCAGCTCCGTCTGGTCACCCGGGAGACTGGCCACGTCTCCACCCGATGGCGACGCCCCGTCCCACGGCCTGTTTAGAAACGTTTAGTTATCAAGATTAGGCTTTTATGCAGCTGAAAATTTAACAACAAAACAACAAAGATTTTATCTACATACGTGACCCAGGAGAGGTCGATGGCACACGGGGCTCCTCCTGACGCACCACGGGAGGCGACATCTGCAAAAGAATTATTAAAAAAATGTTTAGATTAACTACAAACATAACTTGTTTTGGTTATTCTACATAAATTATCCTGAACTTGTCATGAACATACCTGGTTGGGCAGGCCACCCTCCAGCAGTTGGGACATCTAAAGAGATAAGTAAAATTAGTAAAAGAAATAATTGTTATCATCCAACAGTAAGTTACTAAAATTTAAAATAATAGCCATACCTTCTTTGGCGGAGACCGAGTTGGGTTCCAAGCGCTGGTTGTGAGCGGTGGTGTCCCAGGCTGTAAACACAGAAACGATTATAATCATGCTTAAAGTCTAAACTACATTAAGAACTACAGTTAGACAAAAACAATTACTTCAATGTGTAATTGTTATACCTTTGCGTCGACCGGCACAATCTCCAGCTTCCTCCATCTCACCTTAGCCGCCTCAGAGCGTCGTCCTCTACGTGGCATCCTGTAACAGCAGAAACAAAAAAGAAGACACCTGGGGGGGCGGAAAGCTGGTTATTCAAACAATATTATATGTGTTTGTGAATGCTTTTAACTCAATGTTACTATGTGCTTTTCTTAATATCTAGATAAAATATATCTCTTTAGTATTAAGAGGTATCAGTATAAGTGAATTAATAAGATGGTGTTGTGATGCAGAGGTGAGATTCGTAGCAGGCAGCAGTGGAAAACGTCCAAATCACAAAGTTTCGCACCAGAGAGAAGCTGTAAATACAAGGAAAATAAATTTCAATTAAAAAAGAACCGTAAAAATATATATATATTTTAAAAATAGGTTAATTTTTTTTTTCTTAAATACAAGAATAAAGTTAAAACTGTTCTAAGGTTTCTAAACAAGGCCAATATATTTTTCACAACTGGTGCAAACATAAGTACACTTTACAACTTGGTTAAAAATATACTTTACAAAAACAGAGATGTTATATCTGAAGATACGAACAAAATTACGAGACTTAAAAACACTGCAGCACTTAATTAGCTTCCTGTGGGTCTAAAACATTTATCTTCTTTCCAGCAAATGTCTAGCTCCCATGATGCTTTGTGTGATTTATAGGCGTTACTTCCGCGCACATGTGTTTACATGTTAAGAACTTGCTAACTGGCTTTCTTCAGAGAGTGTTACACTACAAAATATGTGGGAGCTATTAGTGTTACACTACAAAATATGTGGGAGCTATCACAGCTTAAACGTGGCAATATGTGGCAATACTGTTTTACCACACACCACAGTTATTGGGGGAGGGATGGCAACTTGAAGAAATTGCAGCAAATAACCTGAGCTAGCATAGTTAGCTACTTCACTGACTCAGTTTCTGCGGCTGCGGGTTTTCTTCAGGTGGCTTTTTATCCATACAATCACACTAGTACACATAAAGCATTTCGTGTTCTCTTTTGAAGTTTAGATTTTTTTAGCCAAAATCTCTTTGCTTCCTTTTCTTTCGTTAGGCGATGAAATACGTTCATGTTTGGTTCGGTTCAGTTCTACTCTAGTGGGCAGACTGTACCGCAGCTGCTGCGCTACAGATATTTCTCCGCTGATTTTCATTAAAACTCAACAACGGAGAACCTGGAGGTTCTGGTTCGGATGAACAAAATAAACACAGATATTTTATGTTTTATTATTTGAAATTATTGATAGTCCAAACATAATGATAAAAACTCATATCATGAAGTTATTTTATGTAATTCAAACAAAAATTATAATTTACATCATACCAAGCTAATATTATGTAGTTCTGCTGTTTTTCACTGTCGGCACAAAACGGCAGCTGAGAGCATCTGTATCCGAAGCAACTGATTCAGTGAAGTAGCTTAATATGCTAGTTCGGGTTATTTGTGGCCATTTCTGCAAGTCACAATAGCTCTAGGTTGAGGTAAAACAAAATTGCCTTATTTCAGCTGATCAGCTTGATGTTAACAGAGATGTTATAGCCTAACAGCTTTCACGAAAGCCAGTTAGCAAATTGCTAACATGTGAACAAATTGTGGTTCCGGTTTTGTCGTGGAAAAAATATTCCATCAAGCTAGCAGCTACGCTATCAGAGCAACAACAACATATCCCACAGCAGTCAAACTTTTAAAATCGATCACATTTCTTAAAGAACACATTACATTTAACAACTGTAAGCAGTTCTAATAATATAGTAATTAAATTAAATAGTATATTTTATGGACAGAACACAAACACTTCTTACCTTTACCAAGCAGAATCGGAAGCAGAAAGGTCGTTCTTCTTCTCCTTTGTCATTGTTAGTGGCGGGTGACATCTAACGTTAAGATGTATTATCGCCATCTACTGGCTGGAGTGTGTACGACAGCATCTCCCCCAATCTAAATTTTTACATATAATCCTGTTACCTTCAAAAATTTAATAACCGCTTTATTGATGTTGTGTTTAATTAATATCTTATTAAGTTTAAATGTCTCTATATCATATTTCCTAATTTATTGTTTTAGCTTCTCTCTACTTGCTGTATATTTTCCACAGTTAATTATTAAATGTTCTAGTGTTTCAATATCCATACAACAGTCAAATTTAACTGTTGGATTTTTACCAATCAAATGTAAAGTTTTATTTAATCCAGTATATCCAAGGCACAATCTTTTCATTACTACTTGCTCTTTTCGATTTTCTCCTATTATTTCCATATTCCCTACATTCTTTTGTATATGAAATAAATGATGACCTTTAGTTCCTTCTTCCCACAATTGTTGCCATTCAGATTTTATTTTGCTCTTAATAATTGAATTTATTTCAGACTTACAATACTTTATCTCCATAATTCTACTTTGTTTTAAGGACACCTTAGCTAAATGATCTACCATTTCATTTCCTGCTATATCTTTATGAGCTGGTATCCACATAAACCTAATCTCTTTTTGAGTTAGTTTCATTCTAAATATAACTTCATAAATCTCGTATACTAACTCCATACGAATTTCAGATGAGATACTGTATTTAAAATAGACATTAGTGTTGAGAATGAATCTGAACATATAAGTACTTTTCCAATTTTATTTTGCTCTACCCACTGTAAGGCCATCAGTATTGCAAACATTTCCAGTGTGTAAACAGCTAAATGGTAAGATGTTCTTTGTTTCATAAATATATCTAGTACAGGAATAGAATAAGCAAATCCTGTTTTATTTGAAACTAAATCTTTTGAACCATCTGTATATATAACTATAAAGGATTTATACATATTCTTAATTCTATCATTTAGAAAACTTACCCAGTTATTATCTTTATTAACTTGCATTTTGTTATAAACTTCTAGATCAACATTTGCATATGGAAACAACCAAAAAGGAGTACTTGGATAACGCACCGCAGCACAGTACCTCTTTCCCTGTATCCCCATTTCAATAGAGGATCTATCTGCTGCTCACGCAAAACAGTCTATTTTAGTTTTTCCACTGTCCAAACTAATCCCATGTGTAACAGTTACTGAGTTAAATCAGTTATATACAGCCCATAGCAGCAAGTAGTTCTAAAGGCAAGTTCAGAGGGCCAAACTATTCCGATGTGTAACAGTGCTTTGGATAAAAAAGTCACATATGATGTAAAACTTCTCAAGTGTTTTATTTTGAAATTTTTGTTAAGCTTCATTTCAAAGGGCCAACCTAATACCATGTGTAACAGTGCTTTGGATGAAAAAGTCAAATAAAGCCAAAAAGAGCAATTACATGATGTAAAAATATTCAAGGCTTTTATTTTGGAATTTTTGTTAAACTTCATTTCAAAGGGCCAAACTAATATCATGTGTAACAGTGCTTTGGATGAAAAAGTCAAATAAAGCCAAAAAGAGCAATTACATGATGTAAAAATATTCAAGGCTTTTATTTTGGAATTTTTGTTAAACTTCATTTCAAAGGGCCAAACTAATACCATGTGTAACAGTGCTTTGGATGAAAAAGTCAAATAAAGGCAAAAAGAGCAATTACGTCATGTAAAAATATTCAAGGCTTTTATTTTGAAATTTTCAGTATGCTTCAATTCAAAGGCCCAAACTAATACCATGTGTAACAGTGCTTTGGATGAAAAAGTCATACAAAGCCAAAAAGAGCAATTACATGATGTAAAAATATTCAAGGCTTTTATTTTGGAATTTTTGTTAAACTTCATTTCAAAGGGCCAACCTAATCCCATGAATAACAGTCATTGGATAAAATCAGTTATATAAAGCCAAAAACAGCAATTACCTGATGTAAAAATATTCAAGGCTTTTATTTTGAAATTATTATCATGCTCCATTTTAAAGTTCCGAACGAATCCCATGTGTAACAGTGCTTTGGATGAAAAAGTCATATAAAGCCAAAAACAGCAATTACCTGATGTAAAAATATTCAAGGCTTTTATTTTGAAATTTTCAGTATGCTTAATTTTAAAGTTCCAAACTAATCCCATGTGTAACAGTGCTTTGGATGAAAAAGTCAAATAAAGCCAAAAAGAGCAATTACGTCATGTAAAAATATTCAGGGCTTTTATTTTGAAATTATTATTATGCTTAATTTTAAAGTTCAAAACTAATCCCATGTGTAACAGTTACTGAGTTAAATCAGTTATATACAGCCCATAGCAGCAATTAGTTCTAAAGGCCAGTTCAGTCCTGATCTGTTTCAACTGAGGGTTCCACTATAGATAGAACTACAATGATGCGTATTTGTAGTCCAAATCAGCAGCCAATAGCCTCTTGAGTTCCGTTGCTATGTTAAATAAGTTTCACACCAAGGTGTGAAGTGTTAGTGAAAGAGCCTGAGAGCCTCAGAAAATCCTGTCGCATGACTTTGCTCTGAAGCACCGTGACAGAAAACCGTACGGTCTAGATAAATTTCGAAAACATTTTACCGGAGCAGACAGGCGTATCAATGTCAGGACCGATTTTGATACTAATCGTGCGATATTTGTGGGCGTGATGGCGATTTCAAAAATGATTTGGGTTGAAAAAGTTGTCTTGATCTCCCACTCTAATCAGCGAGAGAAGCACTCTAACTTTAGGAAAAATGAGAAACTTTGGGTCGCTTAGAGGCAAATTGTGGACAAACCGTAACTGGTATCGACGAGCCGTCTTCACTTTCGAAGAGATCACAGACGTATCTACAAAATGAAATTTGAATGGCATTTCTAGGTGAATTCGTGACGACACAAAAAATCCTCAAAAATAGGGTATTTCTAGGATTTTTCCCATTGACTTATAATGGGGTTTTTTTCATAGTTTTTTGCGAATTATGTCGCCACGTTAACCCCAAATCCCACCAAAAGTAATAGCTCCAATGGCGTGAATTTTCTGCACGTTTTGATACCTCATTTGTAGATGTGCACCCAGCGGTATGAGCCGCATTAACGGTGACGGAAGAAAAATAAAGAAGAAGAATATTAAAGAGACACTTTCTCCGACAATAGTAATAGGTTCCTGCCATTGCTTTGCATGGCAGGCCCCAATAATAAAGAGACGCTTGTTGGGTGTAGAGTAATAGGTTCCTGCCATTGCTTTGCATGGCAGGCCCCAACTAGAAAATTTCGGAAGAAATTTAGCCGGGGCCTGCCAAGGCGCGCCCGTCGGGCATGGGCCCGGCGTCGTCACGCCTCAAATCGGCGTCGACGCTAAAGAACGCCGCGACGTAATCAGTGGCACGCGGAGAACCGCAAGAACGTTAAGCGAGGCGGACGTGCACCGTTCGGTACGATTTAAAATGTTGTCAAGGCTTTTATTTTGGAAGTTTTGTTAAACTTCATTTCAAAGGGCCAAACTAATCCCAAGCGTAATAGTCCTTGGGTTAAAATAGTTATATAATGCTCAAAACACAAGTAGCTGATGTAAAAATATTCAAGGCTTTTATTTTGAAACTTTTGTTAAGCTTCATTTCAAAGGGCCAAACTAATACCATGTGTAACAGTGCTTTGGATGAAAAAGTCAAATAAAGCCAAAAAGAGCAATTACGTCATGTAAAAATATTCAAGGCTTTTATTTTGAAACTTTTGTTAAGCTTCATTTCAAAGGGCCAAACTAATACCATGTGCAACAGTGCTTTGGATGAAAAAGTCAAATAAAGCCAAAAAGAGCAATTACATGATGTAAAAATATTCAAGGCTTTTATTTTGAAATTTTTGTTAATCTTCATTTCAAAGGGCCAAACTAATACCATGTGTAACAGTGCTTTGGATGAAAAAGTCAAATAAAGCCAAAAAGAGCAATTACGTCATGTAAAAATATTCAAGGCTTTTATTTTGAAATTTGCAGGATGCTTCATTTCAAAGGGCCAAACTAATCCCATGCGTAATAGTCCTTGGGTTAAAATAGTTATATAATGCTCAAAACACAAGTAGCTGATGTAAAAATATTCAAGGCTTTTATTTTGAAATTTTCAGTATGCTTCATTTTAAAGTTCTGAACTAATACCACGTGTAAGAGTGCTTTGGATGAAAAAGTCAAATAAAGCCAAAAAGAGCAATTACGTCATGTAAAAATATTCAAGGCTTTTATTTTGAAATTTTTGTTAAGCTTCATTTTAAAGGGCCAAACTAATACCATGTGTAACAGTGCTTTGGATGAAAAAGTCATACAAAGCCAAAAACAGCAATTACATGATTTAAAAATATTCAAGGCTTTTATTTTGAAATTTTCATTACGCTTCATTTTAAAGTTCTGAACTAATACCATGTCTAACAGTGCTTTGGATGAAAAAGTCACATAAAGCCAAAAACAGCAATTGCCTGATGTAAAAATATTCAAGGCTTTTATTTTGAAATTATTATTATGCTCCATTTTAAAGTTCCGAACTAATCCCATGTGTAACATTGCTTTGGATGAAAAAGTCATATACGGCCAAAAAGAGCAATTACGTCATGTAAAATATTCAAGGCTTTTATTTTGAAATTTTCAGTATGCTTAATTTTAAAGTTCCAAACTAATCCCATGTGTAACATTGCTTTGGATGAAAAAGTCATATACGGCCAAAAAGAGCAATTACGTCATGTAAAATATTCAAGGCTTTTATTTTGAAATTTTCAGTATGCTTAATTTTAAAGTTCCAAACTAATCCCATGTGTAACAGTTACTGAGTTAAATCAGTTATATACAGCCCATAGCAGCAGGTAGTTCTAAAGGCCAGTTCTCAGTCCTGATCTGTTTCAACTGAGGATAGATAGAACTACAGCGATGCGTATCTGTAGTACAAATCAGCAGCCAATAGCCTCTTGAGTTCCGTTGCTATGGCAAATAATGGTCTCAGCAGGGTGTGAGCTCTGAGCTCTGAGCTGTCAAACACACAATTGTGTGTTTGAGCAAACACACAATTGTGTGTTTGAGCAAACACGTTTTACTGAAAAGAAGCATTGGAAACAAATCCTTCCTGTTCGGGAACCGTAATACATATTCGAAAAGCGTTTGTAGCGTATGACAGTTCAATGTGTCTTCTGCGATAGTCCCGAGATTCATATCTGTACCTCACTCAGAGCATTTACAGCGATGAGAGAAAGAAATGTTGTGCCCAGATCTGAACCTACATCGGCTGTCACTCTAATTTGAAGAAAAATGAGAAACTTTGGGTCGCTTAGAGGCAAATTGTGGACAAACCGTAACTGGTATCGACGAGCCGTCTTCACTTTCGAAGAGATCACAGACGTATCTACAAAATGAAATTTGAATGGCATTTCTAGGTGAATTTGTGACGACACAGAAAATCCTCAAAAATAGGGTATTTCTAGGATTTTTCCCATTGACTTATAATGGGGTTTTTTTCGTAGTTTTTTGCGAATTATGTCGCCACGTTAAGCCCAAATCCCACCAAAAATAATAGCTCCAATGGCGTGAATTTTCTGCACGTTTTGATACCTCATTTGTAGGTGTGCACCCAGCGGTATGAGCCGCATTAACGGTTACGGAAGAAAAATAAAGAATAATACTTAAAGAGACGCTTCTCTCCGACAATAGTAATAGGTTCCTGCCATTGCTTTGCATGGCAGGCCCCAATAAAGAAACACTTTCTCCGACAATAACAATAGGTTCCTGCCATTGCTTTGCATGGCAGGCCCCAATAACCATTTTACAGGCATTTGATACAAAAGGCTACCAAAGTTGAGCCAAAAAGTATTTCCTAAAGTTTTGTTTTCCCTTTTCTTATGTGCTTAATGTGACCTTTTGATGCATAAAACTGTTCTCAAACCGATATTCTACTATGTTGTTTCCTACTGTTTCTACAGTAGTCATGTATTAAAGTGGGAAGGACATTAATCTCATCATAAAAATGAAGAGATTATTTTTAATCTCATTCTAACATAACCTTAGATTATCTTTTGCGACTATGTGACTAAATTTCCCATTTTATCTTGACCACACCTTTGTTCTAAATTGAGTTTCCCAAACATATTGATTAGTTTTATTATGAAGCTTTAAAATTATGATGGCTTACATAGACCTTGACCATGATCACTGAATTCATATGCAGTAATTTTTGGCATTAGATATGTTTGATCATACTTGACCAAGACATCCTTAATGTAGGAGATTTTGTTCCTTTTTGTTTACAGAATTAGGGATCAATTTTGACCATATCTGGCAGAAGACTCTCACAGTTCTCCATCCATTGAAAGTAGCAGATGGGAGCATCATGAATGAGACAGACCTGGCTGGTCCGATGGTCTTTTGTTTGGCCTTTGGGGCAACTCTTCTCCTGGTAAATAATGGACTTAATTATGTTCTTCAGTCTTCACAGTCGGAGTAGGCTTCAGTCAATAAATCCATATTCTCTGTCTGTTTGGCACTTTTTTCCCCACTTCCTTATTACAGTCCGGTAAGATTCAGTTTGGTTACGTGTACGGCATCAGTGCGATCGGTTGCCTCGCTATGTACTGCCTCCTCAACCTCATGAGTATGACGGGCGTGTCCTTCGGCTGCGTGGCCAGTGTGTTGGGATACTGCCTCCTTCCTATGATCATCCTCTCCAGCTTTGGAGTTGTGTTGTCATTACAGTAAGTACATGGTCAAACTGTCTAATATGGACGACCTGGTCAGGTTTATTTATTCAAAATACCAGAATTATTAGCAGTCATGGATTTTAGTTCAAAATAAAACTACTGCGTGTTGTTGTTCAGGTTTGTGAATGTTTATTCAAGCATTGGTGACTCTAACTTACTGCTGTCCTGCTCTCTCTAGGGGCATGATGGGGATTATACTAACAACAACAATTATCGGCTGGTGCAGTTTCTCTGCCTCAAAGATCTT